>NW_026699929.1:0-54306 GCF_030435755.1 Ochotona princeps | reverse complement strand
TAATGCACTCAAAGGGCACTAAGCATAGAGTGTGAAAACTGAGTTTCCTTGAGAGCTGCTTGGAAGCCTGATGGTGTGTGAAGTTAGTGAGCCAAATGGAGTTGTTCTCCCACAAGAACCACTCGGCTGATCCTTCTTCAATATGCCCTTCACCAACATGCAGTGTTTCCTTGATTGAATTAGCTCTCACACCAATATTTGCGTCTTCAGCCTTTGCATTGAGGGCTATCTGAAAACGGCTGTGGCGCTGAAGTTGCCTGTGAATGTGGAGTTGGTCGCATGTGAAACCCGCATGTGGAGCATTCGTACGTGTGGGATGCTCTACCATGTTCATTCCTAGATAATGCACTCAAAGGGCACTAAGCATAGAGTGTGAAAACTGAGTTTCCTTGAGAGCTGCTTGGAAGCCTGATGGTGTGTGAAGTTAGTGAGCCAAATGGAGTTGTTCTCCCACAAGAACCACTCGGCTGATCCTTCTTCAATATGCCCTTCACCAACATGCAGTGTTTCCTTGATTGAATTAGCTCTCACACCAATATTTGCGTCTAGAGCCTTTGCATTGAGGGCTATCTGTAAACGGCTGTGGCGCTGAAGTTGCCTGTGAATGTGGAGTTGGTGGCATGTGAAACCCGCATGTGGAGCATTCGTTTATGTGGGATGCTCTCCAAGCTTCATTTCAGTCCTAGGCACTCAAAGGGCACTAAGCATAGAGTGTGAAAACTGAGTTTCCTTGAGAGCTGCTTGGAAGCCTGATGGTGTGTGAAGTTAGTGAGCCAAATGGAGTTGTTCTCCCACAAGAACCACTCGGCTGATTCTTCTTCAATATGCCCTTCACCAACATGCAGTGTTTCCTTGATTGAATTAGCTCTCACACCAATATTTGCGTCTAGAACCTTTGCATTGAGGGCTATCTGAAAACGGCTGTGGCGCTGAAGTTGCCTGTGAATGTGGAGTTGGTGGCATGTGAAACCCGCAAGTGGAGTATTCGTACGTGTGGGATGCTCTACCATGTTCATTCCTAGATAATGCACTCAAAGGGCACTAAGCATTGAGTGTGAAAACTGAGTTTCCTTGAGAGCTGCTTGGAAGCCTGATGGTGTGTGAAGTTAGTGAGCCAAATGGAGTTGTTCTCCCACAAGAACCACTCGGCTGATCCTGCTTCAATATGCCCTTCACCAACATGCAGTGTTTCCTTGATTGAATTAGCTCTCACACCAATATTTGCATCTAGAGCCTTTGCATTGAGGGCTATCTGAAAACGGCTGTGGCGCTGAAGTTGCCTGTGAATGTGGAGTTGGTGGCATGTGAAACCCGCATGCGGAGCATTCGTTTGTGTGGGATGCTCTCCAAGCTTCATTTCATTCCTAGCCATACAAAGGGCACTAAGCATAGAGTGTGAAAACTGAGTTTCCTTGAGAGCTGCTTGGAAGCCTGATGGTGTGTGAAGTTAGTGAGCCAAATGGAGTTGTTCTCCCACAAGAACCACTCGGCTGATCCTTCTTCAATATGCCCTTCACCAACATGCAGTGTTTCCTTGATTGAATTAGCTCTCACACCAATATTTGCGTCTAGAGCCTTTGCATTGAGGGCTATCTGAAAACGGCTGTGGCGCTGAAGTTGCCTGTGAATGTGGAGTTGGTGGCATGTGAAACCCGCAAGTGGAGCATTCGTACGTGTGGGATGCTCTACCAGGTTCATTCCTAGATAATGCACTCAAAGTGCACTAAGCATAGAGTGTGAAAACTGAGTTTCCTTGAGAGCTGCTTGGAAGCCTGATGGTGTGTGAAGTTAGTGAGCCAAATGGAGTTGTTCTCCCACAAGAACCACTCGGCTGATCCTTCTTCAATATGCCCTTCACCAACATGCAGTGTTTCCTTGATTGAATTAGCTCTCACACCCATATTTGCATCTAGAGCCTTTGCATTGAGGGCTATCTGAAAACGGCTGTGGCGCTGAAGTTGCCTGTGAATGTGGAGTTGGTGGCATGTGAAACCCACATGTGGAGCATTCGTTTGTGTGGGATGCTGACCAAGCTTCATTTCAGTCCTAGCCATACAAAGGGCGCTAAGCATAGAGTGTGAAAACTGAGTTTCCTTGAGAGCTGCTTGGAAGCCTGATGGTGTGTGAAGTTAGTGAGCCAAATGGAGTTGTTCTCCCACAAGAACCACTCAGCTGATCCTTCTTCAATATGCCCTTCACCAACATGCAGTGTTTCCTTGATTGAATTAGCTCTCACACCAATATTTGCGTCTAGAGCCTTTGCATTGAGGGCTATCTGAAATGGCTGTGGCGCTGAAGTTGCCTGTGAATGTGGAGTTGGTGGCATGTGAAAGGCGCATGTGGAGCATTCGTTTATGTGGGATGCTCTCCAAGGTTCATTTCAGTCCTAGGCACTCAAAGCGCACTAAGCATAGAGTGTGAAACTGAGTTTCCTTGAGAGCTGCTTGGAAGCCTGATGTTGTGTGAAGTTAGTGAGCCAAATGGAGTTGTTCTCCCACAAGAACCACTCGGCTGATCCTTCTTCAATATGCCCTTCACCAACATGCAGTGTTTCCTTGATTGAATTAGCTCTCACACCAATATTTGCGTCTAGAGCCTTTGCATTGAGGGCTATCTGAAAACGGCTGTGGCGCTGAAGTTGCCTGTGAATGTGGAGTTGGTGGCATGTGAAACCCGCATGTGGAGCATTCGTTTGTGTGGGATGCTCTACCAGGTTCATTCCTAGATAATGCACTCAAAGGGCGCTAAGCATAGAGTGTGAAAACTGAGTTTCCTTGAGAGCTGCTTGGAAGCCTGATGGTGTGTGAAGTTAGTGAGCCAAATGGAGTTGTTCTCCCACAAGAACCACTCTGCTGATCCTGCTTCAATATGCCCTTCACCAACATGCAGTGTTTCCTTGATTGAATTAGCTCTCACACCAATATTTGCGTCTAGAGCCTTTGCATTGAGGGCTATCTGAAAACGGCTGTGGCGCTGAAGTTGCCTGTGAATGTGAAGTTGGTGGCATGTGAAACCCGCATGCGGAGCATTCGTTTGTGTGGGATGCTCTACCAGGTTCATTCCTAGATAATGCACTCAAAGGGCACTAAGCATAGAGTGTGGAAACTGAGTTTCCTTGAGAGCTGCTTGGAAGCCTGATGGTGTGTGAAGTTAGTGAGCCAAATGGAGTTGTTCCCCCACAAGAACCACTCTGCTGATCCTTCTTCAATATGCCCTTCACCAACATGCAGTGTTTCCTTGATTGAATTAGCTCTCACACCAATATTTGCGTCTAGAGCCTTTGCATTGAGGGCTATCTGAAAACGGCTGTGGCGCTGAAGTTGCCTGTGAATGTGGAGTTGGTGGCATGTGAAACCCGCATGTGGAGCATTCGTTTATGTGGGATGCTCTCCAAGGTTCATTTCAGTCCTAGGCACTCAAAGGGCACTAAGCATAGAGTGTGAAAACTGAGTTTCCTTGAGAGCTGCTTGGAAGCCTGATGGTGTGTGAAGTTAGTGAGCCAAATGGAGTTGTTCTCCCACAAGAACCACTCGGTGATCCTTCTTCACTATGCCCTTCACCAACATGCAGTGTTTCCTTGATTGAATTAGCTCTCACACCAATATTTGCGTCTAGAGCCTTTGCATTGAGGGCTATCTGAAAACGGCTGTGGCGCTGAAGTTGCCTGTGAATGTGGAGTTGGTGGCATGTGAAACCCGCATGTGGAGCATTCGTTTGTGTGGGATGCTCTACCAGGTTCATTCCTAGATAATGCACTCAAAGGGCACTAAGCATAGAGTGTGAAAACTGAGTTTCCTTGAGAGCTGCTTGGAAGCCTGATGGTGTGTGAAGTTAGTGAGCCAAATGGAGTTGTTCCCCCACAAGAACCACTCTGCTGATCCTTCTTCAATATGCCCTTCACCAACATGCAGTGTTTCCTTGATTGAATTAGCTCTCACACCAATATTTGCGTCTAGAGCCTTTGCATTGAGGGCTATCTGAAAACGGCTGTGGCGCTGAAGTTGCCTGTGAATGTGGAGTTGGTGGCATGTGAAACCCGCATGTGGAGCATTCGTTTATGTGGGATGCTCTCCAAGGTTCATTTCAGTCCTAGGCACTCAAAGGGCACTAAGCATAGAGTGTGAAAACTGAGTTTCCTTGAGAGCTGCTTGGAAGCCTGATGGTGTGTGAAGTTAGTGAGCCAAATGGAGTTGTTCTCCCACAAGAACCACTCGGGTGATCCTTCTTCACTATGCCCTTCACCAACATGCAGTGTTTCCTTGATTGAATTAGCTCTCACACCAATATTTGCGTCTAGAGCCTTTGCATTGAGGGCTATCTGAAAACGGCTGTGGCGCTGAAGTTGCCTGTGAATGTGGAGTTGGTGGCATGTGAAACCCGCATGTGGAGCATTCGTTTGTGTGGGATGCTCTACCAGGTTCATTCCTAGATAATGCACTCAAAGAGCACTAAGCATAGAGTGTGAAAACTGAGTTTCCTTGAGAGCTGCTTGGAAGCCTGATGGTGTGTGAAGTTAGTGAGCCAAATGGAGTTATTCTCCCACAAGAACCACTCGGCTGATCCTTCTTCAATATGCCCTTCACCAACATGCAGTGTTTCCTTGATTGAATTAGCTCTCACACCAATATTTGCGTCTAGAGCCTTTGCATTGAGGGCTATCTGAAAACGGCTGTGGCGCTGAAGTTGCCTGTGAATGTGGAGTTGGTGGCATGTGAAACCCGCATGTGGAGCATTCATACGTGTGGGATGCTCTACCAGGTTCATTCCTGGATAATGCACTCAAAGGGCACTAAGCATAGAGTGTGAAAACTGAGTTTCCTTGAGAGCTGCTTGGAAGCCTGATGGTGTGTGAAGTTAGTGAGCCAAATGGAGTTGTTCTCCCACAAGAACCACTCGGCTGATCCTTCTTCAATATGCCCTTCACCAACATGCAGTGTTTCCTTGATTGAATTAGCTCTCACACCAATATTTGCGTCTAGAGCCTTTGCATTGAGGGCTATCTGAAAACGGCTGTGGCGCTGAAGTTGCCTGTGCATGTGGAGTTGGTGGCATGTGAAACCCGCAAGTTGAGCATTCGTTTGTGTGGGATGCTCTACCAAGTTCATTCCAAGATAATGCACTCAAAGGGCACTAAGCATAGAGTGTGAAAACTGAGTTTCCTTGAGAGCTGCTTGGAAGCCTGATGGTGTGTGAAGTTAGTGAGCCAAATGGAGTTGTTCTCCCACAAGAACCACTCTGCTGATCCTTCTTCAATATGCCCTTCACCAACATGCAGTGTTTCCTTGATTGAATTAGCTCTCACACCAATATTTGCGTCTAGAGCCTTTGCATTGAGGGCTATCTGAAAACGGCTGTGGCGCTGAAGTTGCCTGTGAATGTGGAGTTGGTGGCATGTGAAAGGCGCATGTGGAGCATTCGTTTATGTGGGATGCTCTCCAAGGTTCATTTCAGTCCTAGGCACTCAAAGCGCACTAAGCATAGAGTGTGAAAACTGAGTTTCCTTGAGAGCTGCTTGGAAGCCTGATGGTGTGTGAAGTTAGTGAGCCAAATGGAGTTGTTCTCCCACAAGAACCACTCGGCTGATCCTTCTTCAATATGCCCTTCACCAACATGCAGTGTTTCCTTGATTGAATTAGCTCTCACACCAATATTTGCGTCTAGAGCCTTTGCATTGAGGGCTATCTGAAAACGGCTGTGGCGCTGAAGTTGCCTGTGAATGTGGAGTTGGTGGCATGTGAAACCCGCATGTGGAGCATTCGTTTGTGTGGGATGCTCTACCAGGTTCATTCCTAGATAATGCACTCAAAGGGCGCTAAGCATAGAGTGTGAAAACTGAGTTTCCTTGAGAGCTGCTTGGAAGCCTGATGGTGTGTGAAGTTAGTGAGCCAAATGGAGTTGTTCTCCCACAAGAACCACTCGGCTGATCCTTCTTCAATATGCCCTTCACCAACATGCAGTGTTTCCTTGATTGAATTAGCTCTCACACCAATATTTGCGTCTACAGGCTTTGCATTGAGGGCTATCTGAAAACGGCTGTGGCGCTGAAGTTGCCTGTGAATGTGGAGTTGGTGGCATGTGAAACCCGCATGTGGAGCATTCGTTTATGTGGGATGCTCTCCAAGCTTCATTTCAGTCCTAGGCACTCAAAGGGCACTAAGCATAGAGTGTGAAAACTGAGTTTCCTTGAGAGCTGCTTGGAAGCCTGATGGTGTGTGAAGTTAGTGAGCCAAATGGAGTTGTTCTCCCACAAGAACCACTCGGCTGATTCTTCTTCAATATGCCCTTCACCAACATGCAGTGTTTCCTTGATTGAATTAGCTCTCACACCAATATTTGCGTCTAGAGCCTTTGCATTGAGGGCTATCTGAAAACGGCTGTGGCGCTGAAGTTGCCTGTGAATGTGGAGTTGGTGGCATGTGAAACCCGCATGTGGAGCATTCGTTTGTGTGGGATGCTCTACCAGGTTCATTCCTAGATAATGCACTCAAAGGGCACTAAGCATAGAGTGTGAAAACTGAGTTTCCTTGAGAGCTGCTTGGAAGCCTGATGGTGTGTGAAGTTAGTGAGCCAAATGGAGTTGTTCTCCCACAAGAACCACTCGGCTGATCCTTCTTCAATATGCCCTTCACCAACATGCAGTGTTTCCTTGATTGAATTAGCTCTCACACCAATATTTGCGTCTAGAACCTTTGCATTGAGGGCTATCTGAAAACGGCTGTGGCGCTGAAGTTGCCTGTGAATGTGGAGTTGGTGGCATGTGAAACCCGCATGTGGAGCATTCGTTTGTGTGGGATGCTCTACCAGGTTCATTCCTAGATAATGCACTCAAAGGGCACTAAGCATAGAGTGTGAAAACTGAGTTTCCTTGAGAGCTGCTTGGAAGCCTGATGGTGTGTGAAGTTAGTGAGCCAAATGGAGTTATTCTCCCACAAGAACCACTCGGCTTATCCTTCTTCAATATGCCCTTCACCAACATGCAGTGTTTCCTTGATTGAATTAGCTCTCACACCAATATTTGCGTCTAGAGCCTTTGCATTGAGGGCTATCTGAAAACGGCTGTGGCGCTGAAGTTGCCTGTGAATGTGGAGTTGGTGGCATGTGAAACCCGCATGTGGAGCGTTCGTTTGTGTGGGATGGTCTACCAGGTCCATTCCTAGATAATGCACTCAAAGGGCACTAAGCATAGAGTGTGAAAACTGAGTTTCCTTGAGAGCTGCTTGGAAGCCTGATGGTGTGTGAAGTTAGTGAGCCAAATGGAGTTGTTCTCCCACAAGAACCACTCGGCTGATCCTTCTTCAATATGCCCTTCACCAACATGCAGTGTTTCCTTGATTGAATTAGCTCTCACACCAATATTTGCGTCTAGAGCCTTTGCATTGAGGGCTATCTGAAAACGGCTGTGGCGCTGAAGTTGCCTGTGAATGTGGAGTTGGTGGCATGTGAAACCCGCAAGTGGAGCATTCGTATGTGTGGGATGCTCTACCAGGTTCATTCCTAGATAATGCACTCAAAGGGCACTAAGCATAGAGTGTGAAAACTGAGTTTCCTTGAGAGCTGCTTGGAAGCCTGATGGTGTGTGAAGTTAGTGAGCCAAATGGAGTTGTTCTCCCACAAGAACCACTCGGCTGATCCTTCTTCAATATGCCCTTCACCAACATGCAGTGTTTCCTTGATTGAATTAGCTCTCACACCAATATTTGCGTCTAGAGCCTTTGCATTGAGGGCTATCTGAAAACGGCTGTGGCGCTGAAGTTGCCTGTGAATGTGGAGTTGGTGGCATGTGAAACCCGCATGTGGAGCATTCGTTTGTGTGGGATGCTCTACCAGGTTCATTCCTAGATAATGCACTCAAAGGGCACTAAGCATAGAGTGTGAAAACTGAGTTTCCTTGAGAGCTGCTTGGAAGCCTGATGGTGTGTGAAGTTAGTGAGCCAAATGGAGTTGTTCTCCCACAAGAACCACTCGGCTGATCCTTCTTCAATATGCCCTTCACCAACATGCAGTGTTTCCTTGATTGAATTAGCTCTCACACCAATATTTGCGTCTAGAACCTTTGCATTGAGGGCTATCTGAAAACGGCTGTGGCGCTGAAGTTGCCTGTGAATGTGGAGTTGGTGGCATGTGAAACCCGCATGTGGAGCATTCGTACGTGTGGGATGCTCTACCATGTTCATTCCTAGATAATGCACTCAAAGGGCACTAAGCATAGAGTGTGAAAACTGAGTTTCCTTGAGAGCTGCTTGGAAGCCTGATGGTGTGTGAAGTTAGTGAGCCAAATGGAGTTGTTCTCCCACAAGAACCACTCGGCTGATCCTTCTTCAATATGCCCTTCACCAACATGCAGTGTTTCCTTGATTGAATTAGCTCTCACACCAATATTTGCTTCTAGAGCCTTTGCATTGAGGGCTATCTGAAAACGGCTGTGGCGCTGAAGTTGCCTGTGAATGTGGAGTTGGTGGCATGTGAAACCCGCATGTGGAGCATTCGTTTATGTGGGATGCTCTCCAAGCTTCATTTCAGTCCTAGGCACTCAAAGGGCACTAAGCATAGAGTGTGAAAACTGAGTTTCCTTGAGAGCTGCTTGGAAGCCTGATGGTGTGTGAAGTTAGTGAGCCAAATGGAGTTGTTCTCCCACAAGAACCACTCGGCTGATTCTTCTTCAATATGCCCTTCACCAACATGCAGTGTTTCCTTGATTGAATTAGCTCTCACACCAATATTTGCGTCTAGAACCTTTGCATTGAGGGCTATCTGAAAACGGCTGTGGCGCTGAAGTTGCCTGTGAATGTGGAGTTGGTGGCATGTGAAACCCGCAAGTGGAGTATTCGTACGTGTGGGATGCTCTACCATGTTCATTCCTAGATAATGCACTCAAAGGGCACTAAGCATAGAGTGTGAAAACTGAGTTTCCTTGAGAGCTGCTTGGAAGCCTGATGGTGTGTGAAGTTAGTGAGCCAAATGGAGTTGTTCTCCCACAAGAACCACTCGGCTGATCCTTCTTCAATATGTCCTTCACCAACATGCAGTGTTTCCTTGATTGAATTAGCTCTCACACCAATATTTGCGTCTAGAGCCTTTGCATTGAGGGCTATCTGAAAACGGCTGTGGCGCTGAAGTTGCCTGTGAATGTGGAGTTGGTGGCATGTGAAACCCGCATGTGGAGCGTTCGTTTGTGTGGGATGGTCTACCAGGTTCATTCCTAGATAATGCACTCAAAGGGCACTAAGCATAGAATGTGAAAACTGAGTTTCCTTGAGAGCTGCTTGGAAGCCTGATGGTGTGTGAAGTTAGTGAGCCAAATGGAGTTGTTCTCCCACAAGAACCACTCGGCTGATCCTTCTTCAATATGCCCTTCACCAACATGCAGTGTTTCCTTGATTGAATTAGCTCTCACACCAATATTTGCGTCTACAGGCTTTGCATTGAGGGCTATCTGAAAACGGCTGTGGCGCTGAAGTTGCCTGTGAATGTGGAGTTGGTGGCATGTGAAACCCGCATGTGGAGCATTCGTACGTGTGGGATGCTCTACCATGTTCATTCCTAGATAATGCAATCAAAGGGCACTAAGCATAGAGTGTGAAAACTGAGTTTCCTTGAGAGCTGCTTGGAAGCCTGATGGTGTGTGAAGTTAGTGAGCCAAATGGAGTTGTTCTCCCACAAGAACCACTCGGCTGATCCTTCTTCAATATGCCCTTCACCAACATGCAGTGTTTCCTTGATTGAATTAGCTCTCACACCAATATTTGCGTCTAGAGCCTTTGCATTGAGGGCTATCTGAAAACGGCTGTGGCGCTGAAGTTGCCTGTGAATGTGGAGTTGGTGGCATGTGAAACCCGCATGTGGAGCATTCGTTTATGTGGGATGCTCTCCAAGCTTCATTTCAGTCCTAGGCACTCAAAGGGCACTAAGCATAGAGTGTGAAAACTGAGTTTCCTTGAGAGCTGCTTGGAAGCCTGATGGTGTGTGAAGTTAGTGAGCCAAATGGAGTTGTTCTCCCACAAGAACCACTCGGCTGATTCTTCTTCAATATGCCCTTCACCAACATGCAGTGTTTCCTTGATTGAATTAGCTCTCACACCAATATTTGTGTCTAGAACCTTTGCATTGAGGGCTATCTGAAAACGGCTGTGGCGCTGAAGTTGCCTGTGAACGTGGAGTTGGTGGCATGTGAAACCCGCAAGTGGAGCATTCGTACGTGTGGGATGCTCTACCATGTTCATTCCTAGATAATGCACTCAAAGGGCACTAAGCATAGAGTGTGAAAACTGAGTTTCCTTGAGAGCTGCTTGGAAGCCTGATGGTGTGTGAAGTTAGTGAGCCAAATGGAGTTGTTCTCCCACAAGAACCACTCGGCTGATCCTTCTTCAATATGCCCTTCACCAACATGCAGTGTTTCCTTGATTGAATTAGCTCTCACACCAATATTTGCGTCAAGAGCCTTTGCATTGAGGGCTATCTGAAAACGGCTGTGGCGCTGAAGTTGCCTGTGAATGTGGAGTTGGTGGCATGTGAAACCCGCAAGTGGAGCATTCGTACGTGTGGGATGCTCTACCAGGTTCATTCCTAGATAATGCACTCAAAGGGCACTAAGCATAGAGTGTGAAAACTGAGTTTCCTTGAGAGCTGCTTGGAAGCCTGATGGTGTGTGAAGTTAGTGAGCCAAATGGAGTTGTTCTCCCACAAGAACCACTCGGCTGATCCTTCTTCAATATGCCCTTCACCAACATGCAGTGTTTCCTTGATTGAATTAGCTCTCACACCAATATTTGCGTCTAGAGCCTTTGCATTGAGGGCTATCTGAAAACGGCTGTGGCGCTGAAGTTGCCTGTGAATGTGGAGTTGGTGGCATGTGAAACCCGCATGTGGAGCATTCGTTTGTGTGGGATGCTCTACCAGGTTCATTCCTAGATAATGCACTCAAAGGGCACTAAGCATAGAGTGTGAAAACTGAGTTTCCTTGAGAGCTGCTTGGAAGCCTGATGGTGTGTGAAGTTAGTGAGCCAAATGGAGTTGTTCTCCCACAAGAACCACTCGGCTGATCCTTCTTCAATATGCCCTTCACCAACATGCAGTGTTTCCTTGATTGAATTAGCTCTCACACCAATATTTGCGTCTAGAGCCTTTGCATTGAGGGCTATCTGAAAACGGCTGTGGCGCTGAAGTTGCCTGTGAATGTGGAGTTGGTGGCATGTGAAACACGCATGTGGAGCATTCGTACGTGTGGGATGCTCTACCATGTTCATTCCTAGATAATGCACTCAAAGGGCACTAAGCATAGAGTGTGAAAACTGAGTTTCCTTGAGAGCTGCTTGGAAGCCTGATGGTGTGTGAAGTTAGTGAGCCAAATGGAGTTGTTCTCCCACAAGAACCACTCTGCTGATCCTTCTTCAATATGCCCTTCACCAACATGCAGTGTTTCCTTGATTGAATTAGCTCTCACACCAATATTTGCTTCTAGAGCCTTTGCATTGAGGGCTATCTGAAAACGGCTGTGGCGCTGAAGTTGCCTGTGAATGTGGAGTTGGTGGCATGTGAAACCCGCATGTGGAGCATTCGTTTATGTGGGATGCTCTCCAAGGTTCATTTCAGTCCTAGGCACTCAAAGGGCAGTAAACATAGAGTGTGAAAACTGAGTTTCCTTGAGAGCTGCTTGGAAGCCTGATGGTGTGTGAAGTTAGTGAGCCAAATGGAGTTGTTCTCCCACAAGAACCACTCGGCTGATCCTTCTTCAATATGCCCTTCACCAACATGCAGTGTTTCCTTGATTGAATTAGCTCTCACACCAATATTTGCATCTAGAGTCTTTGCATTGAGGGCTATCTGAAAACGGCTGTGGCGCTGAAGTTGCCTGTGAATGTGGAGTTGGTGGCATGTGAAACCCGCATGTGGAGCATTCGTTTGTGTGGGATGCTGACCAAGCTTCATTTCAGTCCTAGCCATACAAAGGGCACTAAGCATAGAGTGTGAAAACTGAGTTTCCTTGAGAGCTGCTTGGAAGCCTGATGGTGTGTGAAGTTAGTGAGCCAAATGGAGTTGTTCTCCCACAAGAACCACTCGGCTGATCCTTCTTCAATATGCCCTTCACCAACATGCAGTGTTTCCTTGATTGAATTAGCTCTCACACCAATATTTGCGTCTAGAGCCTTTGCATTGAGGGCTATCTGAAAACGGCTGTGGCGCTGAAGTTGCCTGTGAATGTGGAGTTGGTGGCATGTGAAACGCGCAAGTGGAGCATTCGTACGTGTGGGATGCTCTACCAGGCTCATTCCTAGATAATGCACTCAAAGGGCATTAAGCATAGAGTGTGAAAACTGAGTTTCCTTGAGAGCTGCTTGGAAGCCTGATGGTGTGTGAAGTTAGTGAGCCAAATGGAGTTGTTCTACCACAAGAACCACTCGGCTGATCCTTCTTCAATATGCCCTTCACCAACATGCAGTGTTTCCTTGATTGAATTAGCTCTCACACCAATATTTGCGTCTAGAGCCTTTGCATTGAGGGCTATCTGAAAACGGCTGTGGCGCTGAAGTTGCCTGTGAATGTGGAGTTGGTGGCATGTGAAACCCGCAAGTGGAGCATTCGTTTATGTGGGATGCTCTCCAAGGTTCATTTCAGTCCTAGGCACTCAAAGGGCACTAAGCATAGAGTGTGAAAACTGAGTTTCCTTGAGAGCTGCTTGGAAGCCTGATGGTGTGTGAAGTTAGTGAGCCAAATGGAGTTGTTCTCCCACAAGAACCACTCGGCTGATCCTTCTTCAATATGCCCTTCACCCACATGCAGTGTTTCCTTGATTGAATTAGCTCTCACACCAATATTTGCGTCTAGAACCTTTGCATTGAGGGCTATCTGAAAACGGCTGTGGCGCTGAAGTTGCCTGTGAATGTGGAGTTGGTGGCATGTGAAACCCGCAAGTGGAGTATTCGTACGTGTGGGATGCTCTACCATGTTCATTCCTAGATAATGCACTCAAAGGGCACTAAGCATAGAGTGTGAAAACTGAGTTTCCTTGAGAGCTGCTTGGAAGCCTGATGGTGTGTGAAGTTAGTGAGCCAAATGGAGTTGTTCTCCCACAAGAACCACTCGGCTGATCCTTCTTCAATATGCCCTTCACCAACATGCAGTGTTTCCTTGATTGAATTAGCTCTCACACCAATATTTGCGTCTAGAGCCTTTGCATTGAGGGCTATCTGAAAACGGCTGTGGCGCTGAAGTTGCCTGTGAATGTGGAGTTGGTGGCATGTGAAACCCGCATGTGGAGCGTTCGTTTGTGTGGGATGGTCTACCAGGTCCATTCCTAGATAATGCACTCAAAGGGCACTAAGCATAGAGTGTGAAAACTGAGTTTCCTTGAGAGCTGCTTGGAAGCCTGATGGTGTGTGAAGTTAGTGAGCCAAATGGAGTTGTTCTCCCACAAGAACCACTCGGCTGATCCTTCTTCAATATGCCCTTCACCAACATGCAGTGTTTCCTTGATTGAATTAGCTCTCACACCAATATTTGCGTCTAGAGCCTTTGCATTGAGGGCTATCTGAAAACGGCTGTGGCGCTGAAGTTGCCTGTGAATGTGGAGTTGGTGGCATGTGAAACCCGCATGTGGAGCATTCGTACGTGTGGGATGCTCTACCATGTTCATTCCTAGATAATGCACTCAAAGGGCACTAAGCATAGAGTGTGAAAACTGAGTTTCCTTGAGAGCTGCTTGGAAGCCTGATGGTGTGTGAAGTTAGTGAGCCAAATGGAGTTGTTCTCCCACAAGAACCACTCGGCTGATCCTTCTTCAATATGCCCTTCACCAACATGCAGTGTTTCCTTGATTGAATTAGCTCTCACACCAATATTTGCTTCTAGAGCCTTTGCATTGAGGGCTATCTGAAAACGGCTGTGGCGCTGAAGTTGCCTGTGAATGTGGAGTTGGTGGCATGTGAAACCCGCATGTGGAGCATTCGTTTATGTGGGATGCTCTCCAAGCTTCATTTCAGTCCTAGGCACTCAAAGGGCACTAAGCATAGAGTGTGAAAACTGAGTTTCCTTGAGAGCTGCTTGGAAGCCTGATGGTGTGTGAAGTTAGTGAGCCAAATGGAGTTGTTCTCCCACAAGAACCACTCGGCTGATTCTTCTTCAATATGCCCTTCACCAACATGCAGTGTTTCCTTGATTGAATTAGCTCTCACACCAATATTTGCGTCTAGAACCTTTGCATTGAGGGCTATCTGAAAACGGCTGTGGCGCTGAAGTTGCCTGTGAATGTGGAGTTGGTGGCATGTGAAACCCGCAAGTGGAGTATTCGTACGTGTGGGATGCTCTACCATGTTCATTCCTAGATAATGCACTCAAAGGGCACTAAGCATAGAGTGTGAAAACTGAGTTTCCTTGAGAGCTGCTTGGAAGCCTGATGGTGTGTGAAGTTAGTGAGCCAAATGGAGTTGTTCTCCCACAAGAACCACTCGGCTGATCCTTCTTCAATATGTCCTTCACCAACATGCAGTGTTTCCTTGATTGAATTAGCTCTCACACCAATATTTGCGTCTAGAGCCTTTGCATTGAGGGCTATCTGAAAACGGCTGTGGCGCTGAAGTTGCCTGTGAATGTGGAGTTGGTGGCATGTGAAACCCGCATGTGGAGCGTTCGTTTGTGTGGGATGGTCTACCAGGTTCATTCCTAGATAATGCACTCAAAGGGCACTAAGCATAGAATGTGAAAACTGAGTTTCCTTGAGAGCTGCTTGGAAGCCTGATGGTGTGTGAAGTTAGTGAGCCAAATGGAGTTGTTCTCCCACAAGAACCACTCGGCTGATCCTTCTTCAATATGCCCTTCACCAACATGCAGTGTTTCCTTGATTGAATTAGCTCTCACACCAATATTTGCGTCTACAGGCTTTGCATTGAGGGCTATCTGAAAACGGCTGTGGCGCTGAAGTTGCCTGTGAATGTGGAGTTGGTGGCATGTGAAACCCGCATGTGGAGCATTCGTACGTGTGGGATGCTCTACCATGTTCATTCCTAGATAATGCACTCAAAGGGCACTAAGCATAGAGTGTGAAAACTGAGTTTCCTTGAGAGCTGCTTGGAAGCCTGATGGTGTGTGAAGTTAGTGAGCCAAATGGAGTTGTTCTCCCACAAGAACCACTCGGCTGATCCTTCTTCAATATGCCCTTCACCAACATGCAGTGTTTCCTTGATTGAATTAGCTCTCACACCAATATTTGCGTCTAGAGCCTTTGCATTGAGGGCTATCTGAAAACGGCTGTGGCGCTGAAGTTGCCTGTGAATGTGGAGTTGGTGGCATGTGAAACCCGCATGTGGAGCATTCGTTTATGTGGGATGCTCTCCAAGCTTCATTTCAGTCCTAGGCACTCAAAGGGCACTAAGCATAGAGTGTGAAAACTGAGTTTCCTTGAGAGCTGCTTGGAAGCCTGATGGTGTGTGAAGTTAGTGAGCCAAATGGAGTTGTTCTCCCACAAGAACCACTCGGCTGATTCTTCTTCAATATGCCCTTCACCAACATGCAGTGTTTCCTTGATTGAATTAGCTCTCACACCAATATTTGCGTCTAGAACCTTTGCATTGAGGGCTATCTGAAAACGGCTGTGGCGCTGAAGTTGCCTGTGAACGTGGAGTTGGTGGCATGTGAAACCCGCAAGTGGAGCATTCGTACGTGTGGGATGCTCTACCATGTTCATTCCTAGATAATGCACTCAAAGGGCACTAAGCATAGAGTGTGAAAACTGAGTTTCCTTGAGAGCTGCTTGGAAGCCTGATGGTGTGTGAAGTTAGTGAGCCAAATGGAGTTGTTCTCCCACAAGAACCACTCGGCTGATCCTTCTTCAATATGCCCTTCACCAACATGCAGTGTTTCCTTGATTGAATTAGCTCTCACACCAATATTTGCGTCAAGAGCCTTTGCATTGAGGGCTATCTGAAAACGGCTGTGGCGCTGAAGTTGCCTGTGAATGTGGAGTTGGTGGCATGTGAAACCCGCAAGTGGAGCATTCGTACGTGTGGGATGCTCTACCAGGTTCATTCCTAGATAATGCACTCAAAGGGCACTAAGCATAGAGTGTGAAAACTGAGTTTCCTTGAGAGCTGCTTGGAAGCCTGATGGTGTGTGAAGTTAGTGAGCCAAATGGAGTTGTTCTCCCACAAGAACCACTCGGCTGATCCTTCTTCAATATGCCCTTCACCAACATGCAGTGTTTCCTTGATTGAATTAGCTCTCACACCAATATTTGCGTCTAGAGCCTTTGCATTGAGGGCTATCTGAAAACGGCTGTGGCGCTGAAGTTGCCTGTGAATGTGGAGTTGGTGGCATGTGAAACCCGCATGTGGAGCATTCGTTTGTGTGGGATGCTCTACCAGGTTCATTCCTAGATAATGCACTCAAAGGGCACTAAGCATAGAGTGTGAAAACTGAGTTTCCTTGAGAGCTGCTTGGAAGCCTGATGGTGTGTGAAGTTAGTGAGCCAAATGGAGTTGTTCTCCCACAAGAACCACTCGGCTGATCCTTCTTCAATATGCCCTTCACCAACATGCAGTGTTTCCTTGATTGAATTAGCTCTCACACCAATATTTGCGTCTAGAGCCTTTGCATTGAGGGCTATCTGAAAACGGCTGTGGCGCTGAAGTTGCCTGTGAATGTGGAGTTGGTGGCATGTGAAACACGCATGTGGAGCATTCGTACGTGTGGGATGCTCTACCATGTTCATTCCTAGATAATGCACTCAAAGGGCACTAAGCATAGAGTGTGAAAACTGAGTTTCCTTGAGAGCTGCTTGGAAGCCTGATGGTGTGTGAAGTTAGTGAGCCAAATGGAGTTGTTCTCCCACAAGAACCACTCGGCTGATCCTTCTTCAATATGCCCTTCACCAACATGCAGTGTTTCCTTGATTGAATTAGCTCTCACACCAATATTTGCTTCTAGAGCCTTTGCATTGAGGGCTATCTGAAAACGGCTGTGGCGCTGAAGTTGCCTGTGAATGTGGAGTTGGTGGCATGTGAAACCCGCATGTGGAGCATTCGTTTATGTGGGATGCTCTCCAAGGTTCATTTCAGTCCTAGGCACTCAAAGGGCAGTAAACATAGAGTGTGAAAACTGAGTTTCCTTGAGAGCTGCTTGGAAGCCTGATGGTGTGTGAAGTTAGTGAGCCAAATGGAGTTGTTCTCCCACAAGAACCACTCGGCTGATCCTTCTTCAATATGCCCTTCACCAACATGCAGTGTTTCCTTGATTGAATTAGCTCTCACACCAATATTTGCATCTAGAGTCTTTGCATTGAGGGCTATCTGAAAACGGCTGTGGCGCTGAAGTTGCCTGTGAATGTGGAGTTGGTGGCATGTGAAACCCGCATGTGGAGCATTCGTTTGTGTGGGATGCTGACCAAGCTTCATTTCAGTCCTAGCCATACAAAGGGCACTAAGCATAGAGTGTGAAAACTGAGTTTCCTTGAGAGCTGCTTGGAAGCCTGATGGTGTGTGAAGTTAGTGAGCCAAATGGAGTTGTTCTCCCACAAGAACCACTCGGCTGATCCTTCTTCAATATGCCCTTCACCAACATGCAGTGTTTCCTTGATTGAATTAGCTCTCACACCAATATTTGCGTCTAGAGCCTTTGCATTGAGGGCTATCTGAAAACGGCTGTGGCGCTGAAGTTGCCTGTGAATGTGGAGTTGGTGGCATGTGAAACGCGCAAGTGGAGCATTCGTACGTGTGGGATGCTCTACCAGGCTCATTCCTAGATAATGCACTCAAAGGGCATTAAGCATAGAGTGTGAAAACTGAGTTTCCTTGAGAGCTGCTTGGAAGCCTGATGGTGTGTGAAGTTAGTGAGCCAAATGGAGTTGTTCTACCACAAGAACCACTCGGCTGATCCTTCTTCAATATGCCCTTCACCAACATGCAGTGTTTCCTTGATTGAATTAGCTCTCACACCAATATTTGCGTCTAGAGCCTTTGCATTGAGGGCTATCTGAAAACGGCTGTGGCGCTGAAGTTGCCTGAGAATGTGGAGTTGGTGGCATGTGAAACCCGCATGTGGAGCATTCGTTTATGTGGGATGCTCTCCAAGGTTCATTTCAGTCCTAGGCACTCAAAGGGCACTAAGCATAGAGTGTGAAAACTGAGTTTCCTTGAGAGCTGCTTGGAAGCCTGATGGTGTGTGAAGTTAGTGAGCCAAATGGAGTTGTTCTCCCACAAGAACCACTCGGCTGATCCTTCTTCAATATGCCCTTCACCAACATGCAGTGTTTCCTTGATTGAATTAGCTCTCACACCAATATTTGCATCTAGAGCCTTTGCATTGAGGGCTATCTGAAAACGGCTGTGGCGCTGAAGTTGCCTGTGAATGTGGAGTTGGTGGCATGTGAAACCCGCATGTGGAGCATTCGTACGTGTGGGATGCTCTACCATGTTCATTCCTAGATAATGCACTCAAAGGGCACTAAGCATAGAGTGTGAAAACTGAGTTTCCTTGAGAGCTGCTTGGAAGCCTGATGGTGTGTGAAGTTAGTGAGCCAAATGGAGTTGTTCTCCCACAAGAACCACTCGGCTGATCCTTCTTCAATATGCCCTTCACCAACATGCAGTGTTTCCTTGATTGAATTAGCTCTCACACCAATATTTGCGTCTAGAGCCTTTGCATTGAGGGCTATCTGAAAACGGCTGTGGCGCTGAAGTTGCCTGTGAATGTGGAGTTGGTGGCATGTGAAACCCGCATGCGGAGCATTCGTTTGTGTGGGATGCTCTACCAGGTTCATTCCTAGATAATGCACTCAAAGGGCACTAAGCATAGAGTGTGAAAACTGAGTTTCCTTGAGAGCTGCTTGGAAGCCTGATGCTGTGTGAAGTTATTGAGCCAAATGGAGTTGTTCTCCCACAAGAACCACTCTGCTGATCCTTCTTCAATATGCCCTTCACCAACATGCAGTGTTTCCTTGATTGAATTAGCTCTCACACCAATATTTGTGTCTAGAGCCTTTGCATTGAGGGCTATCTGAAAACGGCTGTGGCGCTGAAGTTGCCTGTGAATGTGGAGTTGGTGGCATGTGAAACCCGCATGTGGAGCATTCGTTTATGTGGGATGCTCTCCAAGCTTCATTTCAGTCCTAGGCACTCAAAGGGCACTAAGCATAGAGTGTGAAAACTGAGTTTCCTTGAGAGCTGCTTGGAAGCCTGATGGTGTGTGAAGTTAGTGAGCCAAATGGAGTTGTTCTCCCACAAGAACCACTCGGCTGATCCTTCTTCAATATGCCCTTCACCAACATGCAGTGTTTCCTTGATTGAATTAGCTCTCACACCAATATTTGCGTCTAGAGCCTTTGCATTGAGGGCTATCTGAAAACGGCTGTGGCGCTGAAGTTGCCTGTGAATGTGGAGTTGGTGGCATGTGAAACCCGCAAGTTGAGCATTCGTTTGTGTGGGATGCTCTACCAAGTTCATTCCTAGATAATGCACTCAAAGGGCACTAAGCATAGAGTGTGAAAACTGAGTTTCCTTGAGAGCTGCTTGGAAGCCTGATGGTGTGTGAAGTTAGTGAGCCAAATGGAGTTGTTCTCCCACAAGAACCACTCGGCTGATCCTTCTTCAATATGCCCTTCACCAACATGCAGTGTTTCCTTGATTGAATTAGCTCTCACACCAATATTTGCGTCTAGAGCCTTTGCATTGAGGGCTATCTGAAAACGGCTGTGGCGCTGAAGTTGCCTGTGAATGTGGAGTTGGTGGCATGTGAAACCCGCATATGGAGCATTCGTTTATGTGGGATGCTCTCCAAGGTTCATTTCAGTCCTAGGCACTCAAAGGGCACTAAGCATAGAGTGTGAAAACTGAGTTTCCTTGAGAGCTGCTTGGAAGCCTGATGGTGTGTGAAGTTAGTGAGCCAAATGGAGTTGTTCTCCCACAAGAACCACTCGGCTGATCCTTCTTCAATATGCCCTTCACCAACATGCAGTGTTTCCTTGATTGAATTAGCTCTCACACCAATATTTGCGTCTAGAGCCTTTGCATTGAGGGCTATCTGAAAACGGCTGTGGCGCTGAAGTTGCCTGTGAATGTGGAGTTGGTGGCATGTGAAACCCGCATGTGGAGCATTCGTTTGTGTGGGATGCTGATCAAGCTTCATTTCAGTCCTAGCCATACAAAGGGCGCTAAGCATAGAGTGTGAAAACTGAGTTTCCTTGAGAGCTGCTTGGAAGCCTGATGGTGTGTGAAGTTAGTGAGCCAAATGGAGTTGTTCTCCCACAAGAACCACTCTGCTGATCCTTCTTCAATATGCCCTTCACCAACATGCAGTGTTTCCTTGATTGAATTAGCTCTCACACCAATATTTGCGTCTAGAGCCTTTGCATTGAGGGCTATCTGAAAACGGCTGTGGCGCTGAAGTTGCCTGTGAATGTGGAGTTGGTGGCATGTGAAACCCGCAAGTGGAGCATACGTTTGTGTGGGATGCTCTACCAGGTTCATTCCTAGATAATGCACTCAAAGGGCACTAAGCATAGAGTGTGAAAACTGAGTTTCCTTGAGAGCTGCTTGGAAGCCTGATGGTGTGTGAAGTTAGTGAGCCAAATGGAGTTGTTCTCCCACAAGAACCACTCGGCTGATTCTTCTTCAATATGCCCTTCACCAACATGCAGTGTTTCCTTGATTGAATTAGCTCTCACACCAATATTTGCGTCTAGAGCCTTTGCATTGAGGGCTATCTGAAAACGGCTGTGGCGCTGAAGTTGCCTGTGAATGTGGAGTTGGTGGCATGTGAAACCCGCAAGTGGAGCATACGTTTGTGTGGGATGCTCTACCAGGTTGATTCCTAGATAATGCACTCAAAGGGCACTAAGCATAGAGTGTGAAAACTGAGTTTCCTTGAGAGCTGCTTGGAAGCCTGATGGTGTGTGAAGTTAGTGAGCCAAATGGAGCTGTTCTCCCACAAGAACCACTCGGCTGATCCTTCTTCAATATGCCCTTCACCAACATGCAGTGTTTCCTTGATTGAATTAGCTCTCACACCAATATTTGCGTCTAGAGCCTTTGCATTGAGGACTATCTGAAAACGGCTGTGGCGCTGAAGTTGCCTGTGAATGTGGAGTTGGTGGCATGTGAAACCCGCATGTGGAGCATTCGTTTATGTGGGATGCTCTCCAAGCTTCATTTCAGTCCTAGGCACTCAAAGGGCAATAAGCATAGAGTGTGAAAACTGAGTTTCCTTGAGAGCTGCTTGGAAGCCTGATGGTGTGTGAAGTTAGTGAGCCAAATGGAGTTGTTCTCCCACAAGAACCACTCCGCTGATTCTTCTTCAATATGCCCTTCACCAACATGCAGTGTTTCCTTGATTGAATTAGCTCTCACACCAATATTTGCGTCTAGAGCCTTTGCATTGAGGGCTATCTGAAAACGGCTGTGGCGCTGAAGTTGCCTGTGAATGTGGAGTTGGTGGCATGTGAAACCCGCATGTGGAGCATTCGTTTATGTGGGATGCTCTCCTAGCTTCATTTCAGTCCTAGGCACTCAAAGGGCACTAAGCATAGAGTGTGAAAACTGAGTTTCCTTGAGAGCTGCTTGGAAGCCTGATGGTGTGTGAAGTTAGTGAGCCAAATGGAGTTGTTCCCCCACAAGAACCACTCTGCTGATCCTTCTTCAATATGCCCTTCACCAACATGCAGTGTTTCCTTGATTGAATTAGCTCTCACACCAATATTTGCGTCTAGAGCCTTTGCATTGAGGGCTATCTGAAAATGGCTGTGGCGCTGAAGTTGCCTGTGAATGTGGAGTTGGTGGCATGTGAAACCCGCATGTGGAGCATTCATACGTGTGGGATGCTCTACCATGTTCATTCCTAGATAATGCACTCAAAGGGCACTAAGCATAGAGTGTGAAAACTGAGTTTCCTTGAGAGCTGCTTGGAAGCCTGATGGTGTGTGAAGTTAGTGAGCCAAATGGAGTTGTTCTCCCACAAGAACCACTCGGCTGATCCTTCTTCAATATGCCCTTCACCAACATGCAGTGTTTCCTTGATTGAATTAGCTCTCACACCAATATTTGCGTCTAGAGCCTTTGCATTGAGGGCTATCTGAAAACGGCTGTGGCGCTGAAGTTGCCTGTGAATGTGGAGTTGGTGGCATGTGAAACCCGCATGTGGAGCATTCGTTTATGTGGGATGCTCTCCAAGGTTCATTTCAGTCCTAGGCACTCAAAGGGCACTAAGCATAGAGTGTGAAAACTGAGTTTCCTTGAGAGCTGCTTGGAAGCCTGATGGTGTGTGAAGTTAGTGAGCCAAATGGAGTTGTTCTCCCACAAGAACCACTCGGCTGATCCTTCTTCAATATGCCCTTCACCAACATGCAGTGTTTCCTTGATTGAATTAGCTCTCACACCAATATTTGCGTCTAGAGCCTTTGCATTGAGGGCTATCTGAAAACGGCTGTGGCGCTGAAGTTGCCTGTGAATGTGGAGTTGGTGGCATGTGAAACCCGCAAGTTGAGCATTCGTTTGTGTGGGATGCTCTACCAAGTTCATTCCTAGATAATGCACTCAAAGGGCACTAAGCATAGAGTGTGAAAACTGAGTTTCCTTGAGAGCTGCTTGGAAGCCTGATGGTGTGTGAAGTTAGTGAGCCAAATGGAGTTGTTCCCCCACAAGAACCACTCTGCTGATCCTTCTTCAATATGCCCTTCACCAACATGCAGTGTTTCCTTGATTGAATTAGCTCTCACACCAATATTTGCGTCTAGAGCCTTTGCATTGAGGGCTATCTGAAAACGGCTGTGGCGCTGAAGTTGCCTGTGAATGTGGAGTTGGTGGCATGTGAAACCCGCATGTGGAGCATTCGTTTATGTGGGATGCTCTCCAAGGTTCATTTCAGTCTTAGGCACTCAAAGGGCACTAAGCATAGAGTGTGAAAACTGAGTTTCCTTGAGAGCTGCTTGGAAGCCTGATGGTGTGTGAAGTTAGTGAGCCAAATGGAGTTGTTCTCCCACAAGAACCACTGGGCTGATCCTTCTTCAATATGCCCTTCACCAACATGCAGTGTTTCCTTGATTGAATTAGCTCTCACACCCATATTTGCGTCTAGAGCCTTTGCATTGAGGGCTATCTGAAAACGGCTGTGGCGCTGAAGTTGCCTGTGAATGTGGAGTTGGTGGCATGTGAAACCCGCATGTGGAGCATTCGTTTATGTGGGATGCTCTACCAGGTTCATTCCTAGACAATGCACTCAAAGGGCACTAAGCATAGAGTGTGAAAACTGAGTTTCCTTGAGAGCTGCTTGGAAGCCTGATGGTGTGTGAAGTTAGTGAGCCAAATGGAGTTGTTCTCCCACAAGAACCACTCGGCTGATCCTTCTTCAATATGCCCTTCACCAACATGCAGTGTTTCCTTGATTGAATTAGCTCTCACACCAATATTTGCGTCTAGAGCCTTTGCATTGAGGGCTATCTGAAAACGGCTGTGGCGCTGAAGTTGCCTGTGAATATGGAGTTGGTGGCATGTGAAACCCGCAAGAGGAGTATTCGTACGTGTGGGATCCTCTACCATGTTCATTCCTAGATAATGCACTCAAAGGGCACTAAGCATAGAGTGTGAAAACTGAGTTTCCTTGAGAGCTGCTTGGAAGCCTGATGGTGTGTGATGTTAGTGAGCCAAATGGAGTTGTTCTCCCACAAGAACCACTCGGCTGATCCTTCTTCAATATGCCCTTCACCAACATGCAGTGTTTCCTTGATTGAATTAGCTCTCACACCAATATTTGCGTCTAGAGCCTTTGCATTGAGGGCTATCTGAAAACGGCTGTGGCGCTGAAGTTGCCTGTGAATGTGGAGTTGGTGGCATGTGAAACCCGCATGTGGAGCGTTCGTTTGTGTGGGATGGTCTACCAGGTTCATTCCTAGATAATGCACTCAAAGGGCACTAAGCATAGAGTGTGAAAACTGAGTTTCCTTGAGAGCTGCTTGGAAGCCTGATGGTGTGTGAAGTTAGTGAGCCAAATGGAGTTGTTCTCCCACAAGAACCACTCGGCTGATCCTTCTTCAATATGCCCTTCACCAACATGCAGTGTTTCCTTGATTGAATTAGCTCTCACACCAATATTTGCGTCTAGAGCCTTTGCATTGAGGGCTATCTGAAAACGGCTGTGGCGCTGAAGTTGCCTGTGAATGTGGAGTTGGTGGCATGTGAAACCCGCAAGTGGAGAATTCGTACGTGTGGGATGCTCTACCAGGTTCATTCCTAGATAATGCACTCAAAGGGCACTAAGCATAGAGTGTGAAAACTGAGTTTCCTTGAGAGCTGCTTGGAAGCCTGATGGTGTGTGATGTTAGTGAGCCAAATGGAGTTGTTCTCCCACAAGAACCACTCGGCTGATCCTTCTTCAATATGCCCTTCACCAACATGCAGTGTTTCCTTGATTGAATTAGCTCTCACACCAATATTTGCGTCTAGAGCCTTTGCATTGAGGGCTATCTGAAAACGGCTGTGGCGCTGAAGTTGCCTGTGAATGTGGAGTTGGTGGCATGTGAAACCCGCATGTGGAGCATTCGTTTGTGTGGGATGCTCTACCAGGTTCATTCCTAGATAATGCACTTAGGGCAATAAGAATAGAGTGTGAAAACTGAGTTTCCTTGAGAGCTGCTTGGAAGCCTGATGGTGTGTGAAGTTAGTGAGCCAAATGGAGTTGTTCTCCCACAAGAAACATTCGGCTGATTCTTCTTCAATATGCCCTTCACCAACATGCAGTGTTTCCTTGATTGAATTAGCTCTCACACCAATATTTGCGTCTAGAACCTTTGCATTGAGGGCTATCTGAAAACGGCTGTGGCGCTGAAGTTGCCTGTGAATGTGGAGTTGGTGGCATGTGAAACCCGCAAGTGGAGTATTCGTACGTGTGGGATGCTCTACCATGTTCATTGCTAGATAATGCACTCAAAGGCACTAAGCATAGAGTGTGAAAACTGAGTTTCCTTGAGAGCTGCTTGGAAGCCTGATGGTGTGTGATGTTAGTGAGCCAAATGGAGTTGTTCTCCCACAAGAAATACTCGGCTGATCCTTCTTCAATATGCCCTTCACCAACATGCAGTGTTTCCTTGATTGAATTAGCTCTCACACCAATATTTGCGTCTAGAGCCTTTGCATTGAGGGCTATCTGAAAACGGCTGTGGCGCTGAAGTTGCCTGTGAATGTGGAGTTGGTGGCATGTGAAACCCGCATGTGGAGCATTCGTTTATGTGGGATGCTCTCCAAGCTTCATTTCAGTCCTAGGCACTCAAAGGGCACTAAGCATAGAGTGTGAAAACTGAGTTTCCTTGAGAGCTGCTTGGAAGCCTGATGGTGTGTGATGTTAGTGAGCCAAATGGAGTTGTTCTCCCACAAGAACCACTCGGCTGATCCTTCTTCAATATGCCCTTCACCAACATGCAGTGTTTCCTTGATTGAATTAGCTCTCACACCAATATTTGCGTCTAGAGCCTTTGCATTGAGGGCTATCTGAAAACGGCTGTGGCGCTGAAGTTGCCTGTGAATGTGGAGTTGGTGGCATGTAAAACCCGCAAGTGGAGCATTCGTACGTGTGGGATGCTCTACCAGGTTCATTCCTAGATAATGCACTCAAAGGGCACTAAGCATAGAGTGTGAAAACTGAGTTTCCTTGAGAGCTGCTTGGAAGCCTGATGGTGTGTGATGTTAGTGAGCCAAATGGAGTTGTTCTCCCACAAGAACCACTCTGCTGATCCTTCTTCAATATGCCCTTCACCAACATGCAGTGTTTCCTTGATTGAATTAGCTCTCACACCAATATTTGCGTCTAGAGCCTTTGCATTGAGGGCTATCTGAAAACGGCTGTGGCGCTGAAGTTGCCTGTGAATGTGGAGTTGGTGGCATGTGAAACCCGCATGTGGAGCATTCGTTTGTGTGGGATGCTGACCAAGCTTCCTTTCAGTCCTAGCCATACAAAGGGCACTAAGCATAGAGTGTGAAAACTGAGTTTCCTTGAGAGCTGCTTGGAAGCCTGATGGTGTGTGAAGTTAGTGAGCCAAATGGAGTTGTTCTCCCACAAGAACCACTCGGCTGATCCTTCTTCAATATGCCCTTCACCAACATGCAGTGTTTCCTTGATTGAATTAGCTCTCACACCAATATTTGCGTCTAGAGCCTTTGCATTGAGGGCTATCTGAAAACGGCTGTGGCGCTGAAGTTGCCTGTGAATGTGGAGATGGGGGCATGTGAAACCCGCAAGTGGAGCATTCGTTTGTGTGGGATGCTCTACCAGGTTCATTCCTAGATAATGCACTTAGGGCACTAAGCATAGAGTGTGAAAACTGAGTTTCCTTGAGAGCTGCTTGGAAGCCTGATGGTGTGTGAAGTTAGTGAGCCAAATGGAGTTGTTCTCCCACAAGAACCACTCGGCTGATTCTTCTTCAATATGCCCTTCACCAACATGCAATGTTTCCTTGATTGAATTAGCTCTCACACCAATATTTGCGTCTAGAACCTTTGCATTGAGGGCTATCTGAAAACGGCTGTGGCGCTGAAGTTGCCTGTGAATGTGGAGTTGGTGGCATGTGAAACCCGCAAGTGGAGTATTCGTACGTGTGGGATGCTCTACCATGTTCATTCCTAGATAATGCACTCAAAGGGCACTAAGCATAGAGTGTGAAAACTGAGTTTCCTTGAGAGCTGCTTGGAAGCCTGATGGTGTGTGATGTTAGTGAGCCAAATGGAGTTGTTCTCCCACAAGAACCACTCGGCTGATCCTTCTTCAATATGCCCTTCACCAACATGCAGTGTTTCCTTGATTGAATTAGCTCTCACACCAATATTTGCGTCTAGAGCCTTTGCATTGAGGGCTATCTGAAAACGGCTGTGGCGCTGAAGTTGCCTGTGAATGTGGAGTTGGTGGCATGTGAAACCCGCATGTGGAGCGTTCGTTTGTGTGGGATGGTCTACCAGGTTCATTCCTAGATAATGCACTCAAAGGGCACTAAGCATAGAGTGTGAAAACTGAGTTTCCTTGAGAGCTGCTTGGAAGCCTGATGGTGTGTGAAGTTAGTGAGCCAAATGGAGTTGTTCTCCCACAAGAACCACTCGGCTGATCCTTCTTCAATATGCCCTTCACCAACATGCAGTGTTTCCTTGATTGAATTAGCTCTCACACCAATATTTGCGTCTAGAGCCTTTGCATTGAGGGCTATCTGAAAACGGCTGTGGCGCTGAAGTTGCCTGTGAATGTGGAGTTGGTGGCATGTGAAACCCGCAAGTTGAGCATTCGTACGTGTGGGATGCTCTACCAGGTTCATTCCTAGATAATGCACTCAAAGGGCACTAAGCATAGAGTGTGAAAACTGAGTTTCCTTGAGAGCTGCTTGGAAGCCTGATGGTGTGTGAAGTTAGTGAGCCAAATGGAGTTGTTCTCCCACAAGAACCACTCGGCTGATCCTTCTTCAATATGCCCTTCACCAACATGCAGTGTTTCCTTGATTGAATTAGCTCTCACACCAATATTTGCGTCTAGAGCCTTTGCATTGAGGGCTATCTGAAAACGGCTGTGGCGCTGAAGTTGCCTGTGAATGTGGAGTTGGTGGCATGTGAAACCCGCATGCGGAGCATTCGTTTGTGTGGGATGCTCTACCAGGTTCATTCCTAGATAATGCTCTCAAAGGGCACTAAGCATAGAGTGTGAAAACTGAGTTTCCTTGAGAGCTGCTTGGAAGCCTGATGGTGTGTGAAGTTAGTGAGCCAAATGGAGTTGTTCTCCCACAAGAACCACTCGGCTGATCCTTCTTCAATATGCCCTTCACCAACATGCAGTGTTTCCTTGATTGAATTAGCTCTCACACCAATATTTGCGTCTAGAGCCTTTGCATTGAGGGCTATCTGAAAACGGCTGTGGCGCTGAAGTTGCCTGTGAATGTGGAGTTGGTGGCATGTGAAACCCGCATGTGGAGCATTCGTTTACGTGGGATGCTCTCCAAGGTTCATTTCAGTCCTAGGCACTCAAAGGGCACTAAGCATAGAGTGTGAAAACTGAGTTTCCTTGAGAGCTGCTTGGAAGCCTGATGGTGTGTGAAGTTAGTGAGCCAAATGGAGTTGTTCTCCCACAAGAACCACTCGGCTGATCCTTCTTCAATATGCCCTTCACCAACATGCAGTGTTTCCTTGATTGAATTAGCCCTCACACCAATATTTGCGTCTAGAGCCTTTGCATTGAGGGCTATCTGAAAACGGCTGTGGCGCTGATGTTGCCTGTGAATGTGGAGTTGGTGGCATGTGAAACCCGCAAGTTGAGCATTCGTTTGTGTGGGATGCTCTACCAAGTTCATTACTAGATAATGCACTCAAAGGGCACTAAGCATAGAGTGTGAAAACTGAGTTTCCTTGAGAGCTGCTTGGAAGCCTGATGGTGTGTGAAGTTAGTGAGCCAAATGGAGTTGTTCTCCCACAAGAAACACTCTGCTGATCCTTCTTCAATATGCCCTTCACCAACATGCAGTGTTTCCTTGATTGAATTAGCTCTCACACCAATATTTGCGTCTAGAGCCTTTGCATTGAGGGCTATCTGAAAACGGCTGTGGCGCTGAAGTTGCCTGTGAATGTGGAGTTGGTGGCATGTGAAACCCGCATGTGGAGCATTCGTTTATGTGGGATGCTCTCCAAGGTTCATTTCAGTCCTAGGCACTCAAAGGGCACTAAGCATAGAGTGTGAAAACTGAGTTTCCTTGAGAGCTGCTTGGAAGCCTGATGGTGTGTGAAGTTAGTGAGCCAAATGGAGTTGTTCTCCCACAAGAACCACTCGGCTGATCCTTCTTCAATATGCCCTTCACCAACATGCAGTGTTTCCTTGATTGAATTA
Organism: Ochotona princeps; assembly: GCF_030435755.1. Taxonomy (NCBI): domain Eukaryota; kingdom Metazoa; phylum Chordata; class Mammalia; order Lagomorpha; family Ochotonidae; genus Ochotona; species Ochotona princeps. The sequence continues at coordinate 25,488 of NW_026699929.1, read as the reverse complement.
GCTCTCACACCAATATTTGCGTCTAGAGCCTTTGCATTGAGGGCTATCTGAAAACGGCTGTGGCGCTGAAGTTGCCTGTGAATGTGGAGTTGGTGGCATGTGAAACCCGCATGCGGAGCATTCGTTTGTGTGGGATGCTCTACCAGGTTCATTCCTAGATAATGCTCTCAAAGGGCACTAAGCATAGAGTGTGAAAACTGAGTTTCCTTGAGAGCTGCTTGGAAGCCTGATGGTGTGTGAAGTTAGTGAGCCAAATGGAGTTGTTCTCCCACAAGAACCACTCTGCTGATCCTTCTTCAATATGCCCTTCACCAACATGCAGTGTTTCCTTGATTGAATTAGCTCTCACACCAATATTTGCGTCTAGAGCCTTTGCATTGAGGGCTATCTGAAAACGGCTGTGGCGCTGAAGTTGCCTGTGAATGTGGAGTTGGTGGCATGTGAAACCCGCATGTGGAGCATTCGTTTACGTGGGATGCTCTCCAAGGTTCATTTCAGTCCTAGGCACTCAAAGGGCACTAAGCATAGAGTGTGAAAACTGAGTTTCCTTGAGAGCTGCTTGGAAGCCTGATGGTGTGTGAAGTTAGTGAGCCAAATGGAGTTGTTCTCCCACAAGAACCACTCGGCTGATCCTTCTTCAATATGCCCTTCACCAACATGCAGTGTTTCCTTGATTGAATTAGCTCTCACACCAATATTTGCGTCTAGAGCCTTTGCATTGAGGGCTATCTGAAAACGGCTGTGGCGCTGATGTTGCCTGTGAATGTGGAGTTGGTGGCATGTGAAACCCGCAAGTTGAGCATTCGTTTGTGTGGGATGCTCTACCAAGTTCATTACTAGATAATGCACTCAAAGGGCACTAAGCATAGAGTGTGAAAACTGAGTTTCCTTGAGAGCTGCTTGGAAGCCTGATGGTGTGTGAAGTTAGTGAGCCAAATGGAGTTGTTCTCCCACAAGAAACACTCTGCTGATCCTTCTTCAATATGCCCTTCACCAACATGCAGTGTTTCCTTGATTGAATTAGCTCTCACACCAATATTTGCGTCTAGAGCCTTTGCATTGAGGGCTATCTGAAAACGGCTGTGGCGCTGAAGTTGCCTGTGAATGTGGAGTTGGTGGCATGTGAAACCCGCATGTGGAGCATTCGTTTATGTGGGATGCTCTCCAAGGTTCATTTCAGTCCTAGGCACTCAAAGGGCACTAAGCATAGAGTGTGAAAACTGAGTTTCCTTGAGAGCTGCTTGGAAGCCTGATGGTGTGTGAAGTTAGTGAGCCAAATGGAGTTGTTCTCCCACAAGAACCACTCGGCTGATCCTTCTTCAATATGCCCTTCACCAACATGCAGTGTTTCCTTGATTGAATTAGCTCTCACACCCATATTTGCGTCTAGAGCCTTTGCATTGAGGGCTATCTGAAAACGGCTGTGGCGCTGAAGTTGCCTGTGAATGTGGAGTTGGTGGCATGTGAAACCCGCATGTGGAGCATTCGTTTATGTGGGATGCTCTCCAAGGTTCATTTCAGTCCTAGGCACTCAAAGTGCACTAAGCATAGAGTGTGAAAACTGAGTTTCCTTGAGAGCTGCTTGGAAGCCTGATGGTGTGTGAAGTTAGTGAGCCAAATGGAGTTGTTCTCCCACAAGAACCACTCGGCTGATCCTTCTTCAATATGCCCTTCACCAACATGCAGTGTTTCCTTGATTGAATTAGCTCTCACACCAATATTTGCGTCTAGAGCCTTTGCATTGAGGGCTATCTGAAAACGGCTGTGGCGCTGATGTTGCCTGTGAATGTGGAGTTGGTGGCATGTGAAACCCGCAAGTTGAGCATTCGTTTGTGTGGGATGCTCTACCAAGTTCATTCCTAGATAATGCACTCAAAGGGCACTAAGCATAGAGTGTGAAAACTGAGTTTCCTTGAGAGCTGCTTGGAAGCCTGATGGTGTGTGAAGTTAGTGAGCCAAATGGAGTTGTTCTCCCACAAGAACCACTCGGCTGATCCTTCTTCAATATGCCCTTCACCAACATGCAGTGTTTCCTTGATTGAATTAGCTCTCACACCAATATTTGCGTCTAGAGCCTTTGCATTGAGGGCTATCTGAAAACGGCTGTGGCGCTGAAGTTGCCTGTGAATGTGGAGTTGGTGGCATGTGAAACCCGCATGCGGAGCATTCGTTTGTGTGGGATGCTCTACCAGGTTCATTCCTAGATAATGCTCTCAAAGGGCACTAAGCATAGAGTGTGAAAACTGAGTTTCCTTGAGAGCTGCTTGGAAGCCTGATGGTGTGTGAAGTTAGTGAGCCAAATGGAGTTGTTCTCCCACAAGAACCACTCTGCTGATCCTTCTTCAATATGCCCTTCACCAACATGCAGTGTTTCCTTGATTGAATTAGCTCTCACACCAATATTTGCGTCTAGAGCCTTTGCATTGAGGGCTATCTGAAAACGGCTGTGGCGCTGAAGTTGCCTGTGAATGTGGAGTTGGTGGCATGTGAAACCCGCATGTGGAGCATTCGTTTACGTGGGATGCTCTCCAAGGTTCATTTCAGTCCTAGGCACTCAAAGGGCACTAAGCATAGAGTGTGAAAACTGAGTTTCCTTGAGAGCTGCTTGGAAGCCTGATGGTGTGTGAAGTTAGTGAGCCAAATGGAGTTGTTCTCCCACAAGAACCACTCGGCTGATCCTTCTTCAATATGCCCTTCACCAACATGCAGTGTTTCCTTGATTGAATTAGCTCTCACACCAATATTTGCGTCTAGAGCCTTTGCATTGAGGGCTATCTGAAAACGGCTGTGGCGCTGATGTTGCCTGTGAATGTGGAGTTGGTGGCATGTGAAACCCGCAAGTTGAGCATTCGTTTGTGTGGGATGCTCTACCAAGTTCATTACTAGATAATGCACTCAAAGGGCACTAAGCATAGAGTGTGAAAACTGAGTTTCCTTGAGAGCTGCTTGGAAGCCTGATGGTGTGTGAAGTTAGTGAGCCAAATGGAGTTGTTCTCCCACAAGAAACACTCTGCTGATCCTTCTTCAATATGCCCTTCACCAACATGCAGTGTTTCCTTGATTGAATTAGCTCTCACACCAATATTTGCGTCTAGAGCCTTTGCATTGAGGGCTATCTGAAAACGGCTGTGGCGCTGAAGTTGCCTGTGAATGTGGAGTTGGTGGCATGTGAAACCCGCATGTGGAGCATTCGTTTATGTGGAATGCTCTCCAAGGTTAATTTCAGTCCTAGGCACTCAAAGGGCACTAAGCATAGAGTGTGAAAACTGAGTTTCCTTGAGAGCTGCTTGGAAGCCTGATGGTGTGTGAAGTTAGTGAGCCAAATGGAGTTGTTCTCCCACAAGAACCACTCGGCTGATCCTTCTTCAATATGCCCTTCACCAACATGCAGTGTTTCCTTGATTGAATTAGCTCTCACACCCATATTTGCGTCTAGAGCCTTTGCATTGAGGGCTATCTGAAAACGGCTGTGGCGCTGAAGTTGCCTGTGAATGTGGAGTTGGTGGCATGTGAAACCCGCATGTGGAGCATTCGTTTATGTGGGATGCTCTCCAAGCTTCATTTCAGTCCTAGGCACTCAAAGGGCACTAAGCATAGAGTGTGAAAACTGAGTTTCCTTGAGAGCTGCTTGGAAGCCTGATGGTGTGTGAAGTTAGTGAGCCAAATGGAGTTGTTCTCCCACAAGAACCACTCGGCTGATCCTTCTTCAATATGCCCTTCACCAACATGCAGTGTTTCCTTGATTGAATTAGCTCTCACACCAATATTTGCGTCTAGAGCCTTTGCATTGAGGGCTATCTGAAAACGGCTGTGGCGCTGAAGTTGCCTGTGAATGTGGAGTTGGTGGCATGTGAAACCCGCATGTGGAGCATTCGTTTGTGTGGGATGCTCTACCAGGTTCATTCCTAGATAATGCACTTAGGGCACTAAGCATAGAGTGTGAAAACTGAGTTTCCTTGAGAGCTGCTTGGAAGCCTGATGGTGTGTGAAGTTAGTGAGCCAAATGGAGTTGTTCTCCCGCAAGAACCACTCGGCTGATTCTTCTTCAATATACCCTTCACCAACATGCAATGTTTCCTTGATTGAATTAGCTCTCACACCAATATTTGCGTCTGGATCCTTTGCATTGAGGGCTATCTGAAAACGGCTGTGGCGCTGAAGTTGCCTGTGAATGTGGAGTTGGTGGCATGTGAAACCCGCAAGTGGAGTATTCGTACGTGTGGGATGCTCTACCATGTTCATTCCTAGATAATGCACTCAAAGGGCACTAAGCATAGAGTGTGAAAACTGAGTTTCCTTGAGAGCTGCTTGGAAGCCTGATGGTGTGTGATGTTAGTGAGCCAAATGGAGTTGTTCTCCCACAAGAACCACTCGGCTGATCCTTCTTCAATATGCCCTTCACCAACATGCAGTGTTTCCTTGATTGAATTAGCTCTCACACCAATATTTTCGTCTAGAGCCTTTGCATTGAGGGCTATCTGAAAACGGCTGTGGCGCTGAAGTTGCCTGTGAATGTGGAGTTGGTGGCATGTGAAACCCGCATGTGGAGCGTTCGTTTGTGTGGGATGGTCTACCAGGTTCATTCCTAGATAATGCACTCAAAGGGCACTAAGCATAGAGTGTGAAAACTGAGTTTCCTTGAGAGCTGCTTGGAAGCCTGATGGTGTGTGAAGTTAGTGAGCCAAATGGAGTTGTTCTCCCACAAGAACCACTCGGCTGATTCTTCTTCAATATGCCCTTCACCAACATGCAGTGTTTCCTTGATTGAATTAGCTCTCACACCAATATTTGCGTCTACAGGCTTTGCATTGAGGGCTATCTGAAAACGGCTGTGGCGCTGAAGTTGCCTGTGAATGTGGAGTTGGTGGCATGTGAAACCCGCAAGTGGAGCATTCGTTTGTGTGGGATGCTCTACCAGGTTCATTCCTAGATAATGCACTCAAAGGGCACTAAGCATAGAGTGTGAAAACTGAGTTTCCTTGAGAGCTGCTTGGAAGCCTGATGGTGTGTGAAGTTAGTGAGCCAAATGGAGTTGTTCTCCCACAAGAACCACTCGGCTGATCCTTCTTCAATATGCCCTTCACCAACATGCAGTGTTTCCTTGATTGAATTAGCTCTCACACCAATATTTGCGTCTAGAGCCTTTGCATTGAGGGCTATCTGAAAACGGCTGTGGCGCTGAAGTTGCCTGTGAATGTGGAGTTGGTGGCATGTGAAACCCGCATGCGGAGCATTCGTTTGTGTGGGTTGCTCTAGCAGGTTCATTCCTAGATAATGCTCTCAAAGGGCACTAAGCATAGAGTGTGAAAACTGAGTTTCCTTGAGAGCTGCTTGGAAGCCTGATGGTGTGTGAATTTAGTGAGCCAAATGGAGTTGTTCTCCCACAAGAACCACTCGGCTGATCCTTCTTCAATATGCCCTTCACCAACATGCAGTGTTTCCTTGATTGAATTAGCTCTCACACCAATATTTGCGTCTAGAGCCTTTGCATTGAGGGCTATCTGAAAACGGCTGTGGCGCTGAAGTTGCCTGTGAATGTGGAGTTGGTGGCATGTGAAACCCGCATGCGGAGCATTCGTTTGTGTGGGATGCTCTACCAGGTTCATTCCTAGATAATGCTCTCAAAGGGCACTAAGCATAGAGTGTGAAAACTGAGTTTCCTTGAGAGCTGCTTGGAAGCCTGATGCTGTGTGAAGTTAGTGAGCCAAATGGAGTTGTTCTCCCACAAGAACCACTCTGCTGATCCTTCTTCAATATGCCCTTCACCAACATGCAGTGTTTCCTTGATTGAATTAGCTCTCACACCAATATTTGCGTCTAGAGCCTTTGCATTGAGGGCTATCTGAAAACGGCTGTGGCGCTGAAGTTGCCTGTGAATGTGGAGTTGGTGGCATGTGAAACCCGCATGTGGAGCATTCGTTTACGTGGGATGCTCTCCAAGGTTCATTTCAGTCCTAGGCACTCAAAGGGCACTAAGCATAGAGTGTGAAAACTGAGTTTCCTTGAGAGCTGCTTGGAAGCCTGATGGTGTGTGAAGTTAGTGAGCCAAATGGAGTTGTTCTCCCACAAGAACCACTCGGCTGATCCTTCTTCAATATGCCCTTCACCAACATGCAGTGTTTCCTTGATTGAATTAGCTCTCACACCAATATTTGCGTCTAGAGCCTTTGCATTGAGGGCTATCTGAAAACGGCTGTGGCGCTGAAGTTGCCTGTGAATGTGGAGTTGGTGGCATGTGAAACCCGCAAGTTGAGCATTCGTTTGTGTGGGATGCTCTACCAAGTTCATTCCTAGATAATGCACTCAAAGGGCACTAAGCATAGAGTGTGAAAACTGAGTTTCCTTGAGAGCTGCTTGGAAGCCTGATGGTGTGTGAAGTTAGTGAGCCAAATGGAGTTGTTCTCCCACAAGAACCACTCGGCTGATCCTTCTTCAATATGCCCTTCACCAACATGCAGTGTTTCCTTGATTGAATTAGCTCTCACACCAATATTTGCGTCTAGAGCCTTTGCATTGAGGGCTATCTGAAAACGGCTGTGGCGCTGAAGTTGCCTGTGAATGTGGAGTTGGTGGCATGTGAAACCCGCATGTGGAGCATTCGTTTATGTGGGATGCTGACCAAGCTTCATTTCAGTCCTAGCCATACAAAGGGCGCTAAGCATAGAGTGTGAAAACTGAGTTTCCTTGAGAGCTGCTTGGAAGCCTGATGGTGTGTGAAGTTAGTGAGCCAAATGGAGTTGTTCTCCCACAAGAACCACTGGGCTGATCCTTCTTCAATATGCCCTTCACCAACATGCAGTGTTTCCTTGATTGAATTAGCTCTCACACCAATATTTGCGTCTAGAGCCTTTGCATTGAGGGCTATCTGAAAACGGCTGTGGCGCTGAAGTTGCCTGTGAATGTGGAGTTGGTGGCATGTGAAACCCGCAAGTGGAGCATACGTTTGTGTGGGATGCTCTACCAGGTTCATTCCTAGATAATGCACTCAAAGGGCACTAAGCATAGAGTGTGAAAACTGAGTTTCCTTGAGAGCTGCTTGGAAGCCTGATGGTGTGTGAAGTTAGTGAGCCAAATGGAGTTGTTCTCCCACAAGAACCACTCGGCTGATCCTTCTTCAATATGCCCTTCACCAACATGCAGTGTTTCCTTGATTGAATTAGCTCTCACACCAATATTTGCGTCTAGAGCCTTTGCATTGAGGGCTATCTGAAAACGGCTGTGGCGCTGAAGTTGCCTGTGAATGTGGAGTTGGTGGCATGTGAAACCCGCAAGTGGAGTATTCGTACGTGTGGGATGCTCTACCATGTTCATTCCTAGATAATGCACTCAAAGGGCACTAAGCATAGAGTGTGAAAACTGAGTTTCCTTGAGAGCTGCTTGGAAGCCTGATGGTGTGTGATGTTAGTGAGCCAAATGGAGTTGTTCTCCCACAAGAACCACTCGGCTGATCCTTCTTCAATATGCCCTTCACCAACATGCAGTGTTTCCTTGATTGAATTAGCTCTCACACCAATATTTGCGTCTAGAGCCTTTGCATTGAGGGCTATCTGAAAACGGCTGTGGCGCTGAAGTTGCCTGTGAATGTGGAGTTGGTGGCATGTGAAACCCGCATGTGGAGCATTCGTTTACGTGGGATGCTCTCCAAGGTTCATTTCAGTCCTAGGCACTCAAAGGGCACTAAGCATAGAGTGTGAAAACTGAGTTTCCTTGAGAGCTGCTTGGAAGCCTGATGGTGTGTGAAGTTAGTGAGCCAAATGGAGTTGTTCTCCCACAAGAACCACTCGGCTGATTCTTCTTCAATATGCCCTTCACCAACATGCAGTGTTTCCTTGATTGAATTAGCTCTCACACCAATATTTGCGTCTAGAGCCTTTGCATTGAGGGCTATCTGAAAACGGCTGTGGCGCTGAAGTTGCCTGTGAATGTGGAGTTGGTGGCATGTGAAACCCGCAAGTGGAGCATTCGTACGTGTGGGATGCTCTACCAGGTTCATTCCTAGATAATGCACTCAAAGGGCACTAAGCATAGAGTGTGAAAACTGAGTTTCCTTGAGAGCTGCTTGGAAGCCTGATGGTGTGTGAAGTTAGTGAGCCAAATGGAGTTGTTCTCCCACAAGAACCACTCGGCTGATCCTTCTTCAATATGCCCTTCACCAACATGCAGTGTTTCCTTGATTGAATTAGCTCTCACACCAATATTTGCATCTAGAGCCTTTGCATTGAGGGCTATCTGAAAACGGCTGTGGCGCTGAAGTTGCCTGTGAATGTGGAGTTGGTGGCATGTGAAACCCGCATGCGGAGCATTCGTTTGTGTGGGATGCTCTACCAGGTTCATTCCTAGATAATGCTCTCAAAGGGCACTAAGCACAGAGTGTGAAAACTGAGTTTCCTTGAGAGCTGCTTGGAAGCCTGATGGTGTGTGAATTTAGTGAGCCAAATGGAGTTGTTCTCCCACAAGAACCACTCGGCTGATCCTTCTTCAATATGCCCTTCACCAACATGCAGTGTTTCCTTGATTGAATTAGCTCTCACACCAATATTTGCGTCTAGAGCCTTTGCATTGAGGGCTATCTGAAAACGGCTGTGGCGCTGAAGTTGCCTGTGAATGTGGAGTTGGTGGCATGTGAAACCCGCATGCGGAGCATTCGTTTGTGTGGGATGCTCTACCAGGTTCATTCCTAGATAATGCTCTCAAAGGGCACTAAGCATAGAGTGTGAAAACTGAGTTTCCTTGAGAGCTGCTTGGAAGCCTGATGCTGTGTGAAGTTAGTGAGCCAAATGGAGTTGTTCTCCCACAAGAACCACTCTGCTGATCCTTCTTCAATATGCCCTTCACCAACATGCAGTGTTTCCTTGATTGAATTAGCTCTCACACCAATATTTGTGTCTAGAGCCTTTGCATTGAGGGCTATCTGAAAACGGCTGTGGCGCTGAAGTTGCCTGTGAATGTGGAGTTGGTGGCATGTGAAACCCGCATGTGGAGCATTCGTTTACGTGGGATGCTCTCCAAGGTTCATTTCAGTCCTAGGCACTCAAAGGGCACTAAGCATAGAGTGTGAAAACTGAGTTTCCTTGAGAGCTGCTTGGAAGCCTGATGGTGTGTGAAGTTAGTGAGCCAAATGGAGTTGTTCTCCCACAAGAACCACTCGGCTGATCCTTCTTCAATATGCCCTTCACCAACATGCAGTGTTTCCTTGATTGAATTAGCTCTCACACCAATATTTGCGTCTAGAGCCTTTGCATTGAGGGCTATCTGAAAACGGCTGTGGCGCTGAAGTTGCCTGTGAATGTGGAGTTGGTGGCATGTGAAACCCGCATGTGGAGCATTCGTTTATGTGGGATGCACTCCAAGCTTCATTTCAGTCCTAGGCACTCAAAGGGCACTAAGCATAGAGTGTGAAAACTGAGTTTCCTTGAGAGCTGCTTGGAAGCCTGATGGTGTGTGAAGTTAGTGAGCCAAATGGAGTTGTTCTCCCACAAGAACCACTCGGCTGATCCTTCTTCAATATGCCCTTCACCAACATGCAGTGTTTCCTTGATTGAATTAGCTCTCACACCAATATTTGCGTCTAGAGCCTTTGCATTGAGGGCTATCTGAAAACTGCTGTGGCGCTGAAGTTGCCTGTGAATGTGGAGTTGGTGGCATGTGAAACCCGCATGTGGAGCATTCGTTTGTGTGGGATGCTGACCAAGCTTCATTTCAGTCCTAGCCATACAAAGGGCGCTAAGCATAGAGTGTGAAAACTGAGTTTCCTTGAGAGCTGCTTGGAAGCCTGATGGTGTGTGAAGTTAGTGAGCCAAATGGAGTTGTTCTCCCACAAGAACCACTCGGCTGATCCTTCTTCAATATGCCCTTCACCAACATGCAGTGTTTCCTTGATTGAATTAGCTCTCACACCAATATTTGCGTCTAGAGCCTTTGCATTGAGGGCTATCTGAAAACGGCTGTGGCGCTGAAGTTGCCTGTGAATGTGGAGTTGGTGGCATGTGAAACCCGCAAGTGGAGCATACGTTTGTGTGGGATGCTCTACCAGGTTCATTCCTAGATAATGCACTCAAAGGGCACTAAGCATAGAGTGTGAAAACTGAGTTTCCTTGAGAGCTGCTTGGAAGCCTGATGGTGTGTGAAGTTAGTGAGCCAAATGGAGTTGTTCTCCCACAAGAACCACTCGGCTGATCCTTCTTCAATATGCCCTTCACCAACATGCAGTGTTTCCTTGATTGAATTAGCTCTCACACCAATATTTGCGTCTAGAGCCTTTGCATTGAGGGCTATCTGAAAACGGCTGTGGCGCTGAAGTTGCCTGTGAATGTGGAGTTGGTGGCATGTGAAACCCGCATGTGGAGCATTCGTTTACGTGGGATGCTCTCCAAGGTTCATTTCAGTCCTAGGCACTCAAAGGGCACTAAGCATAGAGTGTGAAAACTGAGTTTCCTTGAGAGCTGCTTGGAAGCCTGATGGTGTGTGAAGTTAGTGAGCCAAATGGAGTTGTTCTCCCACAAGAACCACTCGGCTGATCCTTCTTCAATATGCCCTTCACCAACATGCAGTGTTTCCTTGATTGAATTAGCTCTCACACCAATATTTGCGTCTAGAGCCTTTGCATTGAGGGCTATCTGAAAACGGCTGTGGCGCTGAAGTTGCCTGTGAATGTGGAGTTGGTGGCATGTGAAACCCGCAAGTTGAGCATTCGTTTGTGTGGGATGCTCTACCAAGTTCATTCCTAGATAATGCACTCAAAGGGCACTAAGCATAGAGTGTGAAAACTGAGTTTCCTTGAGAGCTGCTTGGAAGCCTGATGGTGTGTGAAGTTAGTGAGCCAAATGGAGTTGTTCTCCCACAAGAACCACTCGGCTGATCCTTCTTCAATATGCCCTTCACCAACATGCAGTGTTTCCTTGATTGAATTAGCTCTCACACCAATATTTGCGTCTAGAGCCTTTGCATTGAGGGCTATCTGAAAACGGCTGTGGCGCTGAAGTTGCCTGTGAATGTGGAGTTGGTGGCATGTGAAACCCGCATGTGGAGCATTCGTTTATGTGGGATGCTCTCCAAGCTTCATTTCAGTCCTAGGCACTCAAAGGGCACTAAGCATAGAGTGTGAAAACTGAGTTTCCTTGAGAGCTGCTTGGAAGCCTGATGGTGTGTGAAGTTAGTGAGCCAAATGGAGTTGTTCTCCCACAAGAACCACTCGGCTGATCCTTCTTCAATATGCCCTTCACCAACATGCAGTGTTTCCTTGATTGAATTAGCTCTCACACCAATATTTGCGTCTAGAGCCTTTGCATTGAGGGCTATCTGAAAACGGCTGTGGCGCTGAAGTTGCCTGTGAATGTGGAGTTGGTGGCATGTGAAACCCGCATGTGGAGCATTCGTTTGTGCGGGATGCTGACCAAGCTTCATTTCAGTCCTAGGCACACAAAGAGCACTCAGCATAGAGTGTGAAAATTGAGTTTCCTTGAGAGCTGCTGGGAAGCCTGATGGTGTGTGAAGTTAGTGAGCCAAATGGAGTTGTTCTCCTACAAGAACCACTCGGCTGATTCTTCTTCAATATGCCCTTCACCAACATGCAATGTTTCCTTGATTGAATTAGCTCTCACACCAATATTTGCGTCTAGAGCCTTTGCATTGAGGGCTATCTGAAAACGGCTGTGGCGCTGAAGTTGCCTGTGAATGTGGAGTTGGTGGCATGTGAAACCCGCATGTGGAGCATTCGTTTATGTGGGATGCTCTCCAAGGTTCATTTCAGTCCTAGGCACTCAAAGGGCACTAAGCATAGAGTGTGAAAACTGAGTTTCCTTGAGAGCTGCTTGGAAGCCTGATGGTGTGTGAAGTTAGTGAGCCAAATGGAGTTGTTCTCCCACAAGAACCACTCGGCTGATCCTTCTTCAATATGCCCTTCACCAACATGCAGTGTTTCCTTGATTGAATTAGCTCTCACACCAATATTTGCGTCTAGAGCCTTTGCATTGAGGGCTATCTGAAAAAAAACGGCTGTGGCGCTGAAGTTGCCTGTGAATGTGGAGTTGGTGGCATGTGAAACCCGCATGTGGAGCATTCGTTTGTGTGGGATGCTCTACCAGGTTCATTCCAACATAATGCAATCAAAGGGCAATAAGCATAGAGTGTGAAAACTGAGTTTCCTTGAGAGCTGCTTGGAAGCCTGATGGTGTGTGAAGTTAGTGAGCCAAATGGAGTTGTTCTCCCACAAGAACCACTCGGCTGATTCTTCTTCCATATGCCCTTCACCAACATGCAGTGTTTCCTTGATTGAATTAGCTCTCACACCAATATTTGCGTCTAGAACCTTTGCATTGAGGGCTATCTGAAAACGGCTGTGGCGCTGAAGTTGCCTGTGAATGTGGAGTTGGTGGCATGTGAAACCCGCAAGTGGAGTATTCGTACGTGTGGGATGCTCTACCATGTTCATTCCTGGATAATGCACTCAAAGGGCACTAAGCATAGAGTGTGAAAACTGAGTTTCCTTGAGAGCTGCTTGGAAGCCTGATGGTGTGTGATGTTAGTGAGCCAAATGGAGTTGTTCTCCCACAAGAACCACTCGGCTGATCCTTCTTCAATATGCCCTTCACCAACATGCAGTGTTTCCTTGATTGAATTAGCTCTCACACCAATATTTGCGTCTAGAGCCTTTGCATTGAGGGCTATCTGAAAACGGCTGTGGCGCTGAAGTTGCCTGTGAATGTGGAGTTGGTGGCATGTGAAACCCGCATGTGGAGCGTTCGTTTGTGTGGGATGGTCTACCAGGTTCATTCCTAGATAATGCACTCAAAGGGCACTAAGCATAGAGTGTGAAAACTGAGTTTCCTTGAGAGCTGCTTGGAAGCCTGATGGTGTGTGAAGTTAGTGAGCCAAATGGAGTTGTTCTCCCACAAGAACCACTCGGCTGATCCTTCTTCAATATGCCCTTCACCAACATGTAGTGTTTCCTTGATTGAATTAGCTCTCACACCAATATTTGCGTCTAGAGCCTTTGCATTGAGGGCTATCTGAAAACGGCTGTGGCGCTGAAGTTGCCTGTGAATGTGGAGATGGGGGCATGTGAAACCCGCAAGTGGAGCATTCGTTTATGTGGGATGCTCTACCAGGTTCATTCCTAGATAATGCACTCAAAGGGCACTACGCATAGAGTGTGAAAACTGAGTTTCCTTGAGAGCTGCTTGGAAGCCTGATGGTGTGTGAAGTTAGTGAGCCAAATGGAGTTGTTCTCCCACAAGAACCACTCGGCTGATTCTTCTTCAATATGCCCTTCACCAACATGCAGTGTTTCCTTGATTGAATTAGCTCTCACACCAATATTTGCGTCTAGAGCCTTTGCATTGAGGGCTATCTGAAAACGGCTGTGGCGCTGAAGTTGCCTGTGAATGTGGAGTTGGTGGCATGTGAAACCCGCATGTGGAGCATTCGTTTATGTGGGATGCTCTCCAAGGTTCATTTCAGTCCTAGGCACTCAAAGTGCACTAAGCATAGAGTGTGAAAACTGAGTTTCCTTGAGAGCTGCTTGGAAGCCTGATGGTGTGTGAAGTTAGTGAGCCAAATGGAGTTGTTCTCCCACAAGAACCACTCGGCTGATCCTTCTTCAATATGCCCTTCACCAACATGCAGTGTTTCCTTGATTGAATTAGCTCTCACACCAATATTTGTGTCTAGAGCCTTTGCATTGAGGGCTATCTGAAAACGGCTGTGGCGCTGAAGTTGCCTGTGAATGTGGAGTTGGTGGCATGTGAAACCCGCATGTGGAGCATTCGTTTGTGTGGGATGCTGACCAAGCTTCATTTCAGTCCTAGGCACACAAAGAGCACTCAGCATAGAGTGTGAAAACTGAGTTTCCTTGAGAGCTGCTTGGAAGCCTGATGGTGTGTGAAGTTAGTGAGCCAAATGGAGTTGTTCTCCCACAAGAACCACTCGGCTGATCCTTCTTCAATATGCCCTTCACCAACATGCAGTGTTTCCTTGATTGAATTAGCTCTCACACCAATATTTGCGTCTAGAGCCTTTGCATTGAGGGCTATCTGAAAACGGCTGTGGCGCTGAAGTTGCCTGTGAATGTGGAGTTGGTGGCATGTGAAACCCGCATGTGGAGCATTCGTTTGTGGGATGCTGACCAAGCTTCATTTCAGTCCTAGCCATACAAAGGGCACTAAGCATAGAGTGTGAAAACTGAGTTTCCTTGAGAGCTGCTTGGAAGCCTGATGGTGTGTGAAGTTAGTGAGCCAAATGGAGTTGTTCTCCCACAAGAACCACTCGGCTGATTCTTCTTCAATATTCCCTTCACCAACATGCAGTGTTTCCTTGATTGAATTAGCTCTCACACCAATATTTGCGTCTAGAGCCTTTGCATTGAGGGCTATCTGAAAACGGCTGTGGCGCTGAAGTTGCCTGTGAATGTGGAGTTGGTGGCATGTGAAACCCGCATGTGGAGCATTCGTTTATGTGGGATGCTCTCCAAGGTTCATTTCAGTCCTAGGCACTCAAAGTGCACTAAGCATAGAGTGTGAAAACTGAGTTTCCTTGAGAGCTGCTTGGAAGCCTGATGGTGTGTGAAGTTAGTGAGCCAAATGGAGTTGTTCTCCCACAAGAACCACTCGGCTGATCCTTCTTCAATATGCCCTTCACCAACATGCAGTGTTTCCTTGATTGAATTAGCTCTCACACCAATATTTGTGTCTAGAGCCTTTGCATTGAGGGCTATCTGAAAACGGCTGTGGCGCTGAAGTTGCCTGTGAATGTGGAGTTGGTGGCATGTGAAACCCGCATGTGGAGCATTCGTTTGTGTGGGATGCTGACCAAGCTTCATTTCAGTCCTAGGCACACAAAGAGCACTCAGCATAGAGTGTGAAAACTGAGTTTCCTTGAGAGCTGCTTGGAAGCCTGATGGTGTGTGAAGTTAGTGAGCCAAATGGAGTTGTTCTCCCACAAGAACCACTCGGCTGATCCTTCTTCAATATGCCCTTCACCAACATGCAGTGTTTCCTTGATTGAATTAGCTCTCACACCAATATTTGCGTCTAGAGCCTTTTCATTGAGGGCTATCTGAAAACGGCTGTGACGCTGAAGTTGCCTGTGAATGTGGAGTTGGTGGCATGTGAAACCCGCATGTGGAGCATTCGTTTGTGTGGGATGCTGACCAAGCTTCATTTCAGTCCTAGGAACACAAAGAGCACTCAGCATAGAGTGTGAAAACTGAGTTTCCTTGAGAGCTGCTTGGAAGCCTGATGGTGTGTGAAGTTAGTGAGCCAAATGGAGTTGTTCTCCCACAAGAACCACTCGGCTGATTCTTCTTCAATATGCCCTTCACCAACATGCAGTGTTTCCTTGATTGAATTAGCTCTCACACCAATATTTGCGTCTAGAGCCTTTGCATTGAGGGCTATCTGAAAACGGCTGTGGCGCTGAAGTTGCCTGTGAATGTGGAGTTGGTGGCATGTGAAACTCGCATGTGGAGCATTCGTTTATGTGGGATGCTCTCCAAGGTTCATTTCAGTCCTAGGCACTCAAAGTGCACTAAGCATAGAGTGTGAAAACTGAGTTTCCTTGAGAGCTGCTTGGAAGCCTGATGGTGTGTGAAGTTAGTGAGCCAAATGGAGTTGTTCTCCCACAAGAACCACTCGGCTGATCCTTCTTCAATATGCCCTTCACCAACATGCAGTGTTTCCTTGATTGAATTAGCTCTCACACCAATATTTGTGTCTAGAGCCTTTGCATTGAGGGCTATCTGAAAACGCTGTGGCGCTGAAGTTGCCTGTGAATGTGGAGTTGGTGGCATGTGAAACCCGCATGTGGAGCATTCGTTTGTGTGGGATGATGACCAAGCTTCATTCAGTCCTAGGCACACAAAGAGCACTCAGCATAGAGTGTGAAAACTGAGTTTCCTTGAGAGCTGCTTGGAAGCCTGATGGTGTGTGAAGTTAGTGAGCCAAATGGAGTTGTTCTCCCACAAGAACCACTCGGCTGATCCTTCTTCAATATGCCCTTCACCAACATGCAGTGTTTCCTTGATTGAATTAGCTCTCACACCAATATTTGCGTCTAGAGCCTTTGCATTGAGGGCTATCTGAAAACGGCTGTGGCGCTGAAGTTGCCTGTGAATGTGGAGTTGGTGGCATGTGAAACCCGCATGTGGAGCATTCGTTTGTGGGATGCTGACCAAGCTTCATTTCAGTCCTAGCCATACAAAGGGCACTAAGCATAGAGTGTGAAAACTGAGTTTCCTTGAGAGCTGCTTGGAAGCCTGATGGTGTGTGAAGTTAGTGAGCCAAATGGAGTTGTTCTCCCACAAGAACCACTCGGCTGATCCTTCTTCAATATGCCCTTCACCAACATGCAGTGTTTCCTTGATTGAATTAGCTCTCACAACAATATTTGTGTCTAGAGCCTTTGCATTGAGGGCTATCTGAAAACGGCTGTGGCGCTGAAGTTGCCTGTGAATGTGGAGTTGGTGGCATGTGAAACCCGCATGTGGAGCATTCGCTTATGTGGGATGCTCTCCAAGGTTCATTTCAGTCCTAGGCACTCAAAGGGCACTAAGCATAGAGTGTGAAAACTGAGTTTCCTTGAGAGCTGCTTGGAAGCCTGATGGTGTGTGAAGTTAGTGAGCCAAATGGAGTTGTTCTCCCACAAGAACCACTCGGCTGATTCTTCTTCAATATGCCCTTCACCAACATGCAGTGTTTCCTTGATTGAATTAGCTCTCACACCAATATTTGCGTCTAGAGCCTTTGCATTGAGGGCTATCTGAAAACGGCTGTGGCGCTGAAGTTGCCTGTGAATGTGGAGTTGGTGGCATGTGAAACCCGCATGTGGAGCATTCGTTTGTGTGGGATGCTGACCAAGCTTCATTTCAGTCCTAGGCACACAAAGAGCACTAAGCATAGAGTGTGAAAACTGAGTTTCCTTGAGAGCTGCTTGGAAGCCTGATGGTGTGTGAAGTTAGTGAGCCAAATGGAGTTGTTCTCCCACAAGAAACCACTCGGCTGATCCCTTCTTCAATATGCCCTTCACCAACATGCAGTGTTTCCTTGATTGAATTAGCTCTCACACCAATATTTGCGTCTAGAGCCTTTGCATTGAGGGCTATCTGAAAACGGCTGTGGCGCTGAAGTTGCCTGTGAATGTGGAGTTGGTGGCATGTGAAACCCGCATGTGGAGCATTCGTTTATGTGGGATGCTCTACCAGGTTCATTCCTAGATAATGCACTCAAAGGGCACTAAGCATAGAGTGTGAAAACTGAGTTTCCTTGAGAGCTGCTTGAAAGCCTGATGGTGTGTGAAGTTAGTGAGCCAAATGGAGTTGTTCTCCCACAAGAACCACTCGGCTGATCCTTCTTCAATATGCCCTTCACCAACATGTAGTGTTTACTTGATTGAATTAGCTCTCACACCAATATTTGCGTCTAGAGCCTTTGCATTGAGGGCTATCTGAAAACGGCTGTGGCGCTGAAGTTGCCTGTGAATGTGGAGTTGGTGGCATGTGAAACCCGCATGTGGAGCATTCGTTTGAGCGGATGCTGACCAAGCTTCATTTCAGTTCTAGGCACACAAAGAGCACTCAGCATAGAGTGTGAAAATGAGTTTCCTTGAGAGCTGCTTGGAAGCCTGATGGTGTGTGAAGTTAGTGAGCCAAATGGAGTTGTTCTCCCACAAGAACCACTCGGCTGATTCTTCTTCAATATGCCCTTCACCAACATGCAGTGTTTCCTTGATTGAATTAGCTCTCACACCAATATTTGCGTCTAGAGCCTTTGCATTGAGGGCTATCTGAAAACGGCTGTGGCGCTGAAGTTGCCTGTGAATGTGGAGTTGGTGGCATGTGAAACCCGCATGTGGAGCATTCGTTTGTGTGGGATGCTCTACCATGTTCATTCCAACATAATGCAATCAAAGGGCACTAAGCATAGAGTGTGAAAACTGAGTTTCCTTGAGAGCTGCTTGGAAGCCTGATGGTGTGTGAAGTTAGTGAGCCAAATGGAGTTGTTCTCCCACAAGAACCACTCGCTGATCCTTCTTCAATATGCCCTTCACCAACATGCAGTGTTTCCTTGATTGAATTAGCTCTCACACCAATATTTGCGTCTAGAGCCTTTGCATTGAGGGCTATCTGAAAACGGCTGTGGCGCTGAAGTTGCCTGTGAATGTGGAGTTGGTGGCATGTGAAACCCGCATGTGGAGCATTGGTTTGTGTGGGATACTCTACCAGGTTCATTCCTAGATAATGCACTCAAAGGGCACTAAGCATAGAGTGTGAAAACTGAGTTTCCTTGAGAGCTGCTTGGAAGCCTGATGGTGTGTGAAGTTAGTGAGCCAAATGGAGTTGTTCTCCCACAAGAACCACTCGGCTGATCCTTCTTCAATATGCCCTTCACCAACATGCAGTGTTTCCTTGATTGAATTAGCTCTCACACCAATATTTGCGTCTAGAGCCTTTGCATTGAGGGCTATCTGAAAACGGCTGTGGCGCTGAAGTTGCCTGTGAATGTGGAGTTGGTGGCATGTGAAACCCGCATGTGGAGCATTCGTTTGTGTGGGATGCTCTACCAGGATCATTCCTAGATAATGCACTCAAAGGGCACTAAGCATAGAGTGTGAAAACTGAGTTTCCTTGAGAGATGCTTGGAAGCCTGATGGTGTGTGAAGTTAGTGAGCCAAATGGAGTTGTTCTCCCACAAGAACCACTTGGCTGATCCTTCTTCAATATGCCCATCACCAACATGCAGTGTTTCCTTGATTGAATTAGCTCTCACACCAATATTTGCGTCTAGAGCCTTTGCATTGAGGGCTATCTGAAAACGGCTGTGGCGCTGAAGTTGCCTGTGAATGTGGAGTTGGTGGCATGTGAAACCCGCATGTGGAGCATTCGTTTGTGTGGGATGCTCTACCAGGTTCATTCCTAGATAATGCACTCAAAGGGCACTAAGCATAGAGTGTGAAAACTGAGTTTCCTTGAGAGCTGCTTGAAAGCCTGATGGTGTGTGAAGTTAGTGAGCCAAATGGAGTTGTTCTCCACAAGAACCACTCTCCTGATCCTTCTTCAATATGCCCTTCACCAACATGCAGTGTTTCCTTGATTGAATTAGCTCTCACACCAATATTTGCGTCTAGAGCCTTTGCATTGAGGGCTATCTGAAAACGACTGTGGCGCTGAATTTGCTGTGAATGTGGAGTTGGTGGCATGTGAAACCCGCAAGTGGAGCATTCGTACGTGTGGGATGCTCTACCATGTTCATTCCTAGATAATGCACTCAAAGGGCACTAAGCATAGAGTGTGAAAACTGAGTTTCCTTGAGAGCTGCTTGGAAGCCTGATAGTGTGTGAAGTTAGTGAGCCAAATGGAGTTGTTCTCCCACAAGAACCACTCGGCTGATCCTTCTTCAATATGCCCTTCACCAACATGCAGTGTTTCCTTGATTGAATTAGCTCTCACACCAATATTTGTGTCTAGAGCCTTTGCATTGAGGGCTATCTGAAAACGGCTGTGGCGCTGAAGTTGCCTGTGAATGTGGAGTTGGTGGCATGTGAAACCCGCATGTGGAGCATTCGTTTATGTGGGATGCTCTCCAAGGTTCATTTCAGTCCTAGGCACTCAAAGTGCACTAAGCATAGAGTGTGAAAACTGAGTTTCCTTGAGAGCTGCTTGGAAGCCTGATGGTGTGTGAAGTTAGTGAGCCAAATGGAGTTGTTCTCCCACAAGAACCACTCGGCTGATCCTTCTTCAATATGCCCTTCACCAACATGCAGTGTTTCCTTGATTGAATTAGCTCTCACACCAATATTTGCGTCTAGAGCCTTTGCATTGAGGGCTATCTGAAAACGGCTGTGGCGCTGAAGTTGCCTGTGAATGTGGAGTTGGTGGCATGTGAAACCCGCATGTGGAGCATTCGTTTGTGTGGGATGCTGACCAAGCTTCATTTCAGTCCTAGGCACACAAAGAGCACTAAGCATAGAGTGTGAAAACTGAGTTTCCTTGAGAGCTGCTTGGAAGCCTGATGGTGTGTGAAGTTAGTGAGCCAAATGGAGTTGTTCTCCCACAAGAACCACTCTGCTGATCCTTCTTCAATATGCCCATCACCAACATGCAGTGTTTCCTTGATTGAATTAGCTCTCACACCAATATTTGCGTCTAGAGCCTTTGCATTGAGGGCTATCTGAAAACGGCTGTGGCGCTGAAGTTGCCTGTGAATGTGGAGTTGGTGGCATGTGAAACCCGCATGTGGAGCATTCGTTTGTGTGGATGCTCTACCAGGTTCATTCCTAGATAATGCACTCAAAGGGCACTAAGCATAGAGTGTGAAAACTGAGTTTCCTTGAGAGCTGCTTGGAAGCCTGATGGTGTGTGAAGTTAGTGAGCCAAATGGAGTTGTTCTCCCACAAGAACCACTCGGCTGATCCTTCTTCAATATGCCCTTCACCAACATGCAGTGTTTCCTTGATTGAATTAGCTCTCACACCAATATTTGCGTCTAGAGCCTTTGCATTGAGGGCTACCTGAAAACGGCTGTGGCGCTGAAGTTGCCTGTGAATGTGGAGTTGGTGGCATGTGAAACCCGCAAGTGTAGCATTCGTACGTGTGGGATGCTCTACCAGGTTTATTCCTGGATAATGCACTCAAAGTGCACTAAGCATAGAGTGTGAAAACTGAGTTTCCTTGAGAGCTGCTTGGAAGCCTGATGGTGTGTGAAGTTAGTGAGCCAAATGGAGTTGTTCTCCCACAAGAACCACTCGGCTGATCCTTCTTCAATATGCCCTTCACCAACATGCAGTGTTTCCTTGATTGAATTAGCTCTCACACCAATATTTGCGTCTAGAGCCTTTGCATTGAGGGCTATCTGAAAACGGCTGTGGCGCTGAAGTTGCCTGTGAATGTGGAGTTGGTGGCATGTGAAACCCGCATGTGGAGCATTCGTTTGTGCGGGATGCTGATCAAGCTTCATTTCAGTCCTAGCCATACAAAGGGCGCTAAGCATAGAGTGTGAAAACTGAGTTTCTTTGAGAGCTGCTTGGAAGCCTGATGGTGTGTGAAGTTAGTGAGCCAAATGGAGTTGTTCTCCCACAAGAACCACGCGGCTGATTCTTCTTCAATATGCCCTTCACCAATATGCAGTGTTTCCTTGATTGAATTAGCTCTCACACCAATATTTGCGTCTAGAGCCTTTGCATTGAGGGCTATCTGAAAACGGCTGTGGCGCTGAAGTTGCCTGTGAATGTGGAGTTGGTGGCATGTGAAACCCGCATGTGGAGCATTCGTTTGTGTGGGATACTCTACCAGGTTCATTCCTAGATAATGCACTCAAAGGGCACTAATCATAGAGTGTGAAAACTGAGTTTCCTTGAGAGCTGCTTGGAAGCCTGATGGTGTGTGAAGTTAGTGAGCCAAATGGAGTTGTTCTCCCACAAGAACCACTCGGCTGATCCTTCTTTAATATGCCCTTCACCAACATGCAGTGTTTCCTTGATTGAATTAGCTCTCACACCAATATTTGCGTCTAGAGCCTTTGCATTGAGGGCTATCTGAAAACGGCTGTGGCGCTGAAGTTGCCTGTGAATGTGGAGTTGGTGGCATGTGAAACCCGCATGTGGAGCATTCATTTGTGTGGGATGCTCTACCAGGTTCATTCCTAGATAATGCACTCAAAGGGCACTAAGCATAGAGTGTGAAAACTGAGTTTCCTTGAGAGCTGCTTGGAAGCCTGATGGTGTGTGAAGTTAGTGAGCCAAATGGAGTTGTTCTCCCACAAGAACCACTCGGCTGATCCTTCTTCAATATGCCCTTCACCAACATGCAGTGTTTCCTTGATTGAATTAGCTCTCACACCAATATTTGCGTCTAGAGCCTTTGCATTGAGGGCTTCTGAAAACGGCTGTGGCGCTGGAGTTGCCTGTGAATGTGGAGTTGGTGGCATGTGAAAACCGCATGTGGAGCATTCGTTTGTGTGGGATGCTCTACCAGGTTCATTTCAGTCCTAGCCATACAAAGGGCACTAAGCATAGAGTGTGAAAACTGAGTTTCCTTGAGAGCTGCTTGGAAGCCTGATGGTGTGTGAAGTTAGTGAGCCAAATGGAGTTGTTCTCCCACAAGAACCACTCGGCTGATCCTTCTTCAATATGCCCTTCACCAACATGCAGTGTTTCCTTGATTGAATTAGCTCTCACACCAATATTTGCGTCTAGAGCCTTTGCATTGAGGGCTATCTGAAAACGGCTGTGGCGCTGAAGTTGCCTGTGAATGTGGAGTTGGTGGCATGTGAAACCCGCATGTGAGCATTCGTTTGTGCGGGATGCTGATCAAGCTTCATTTCAGTCCTAGCCATACAAAGGGCGCTAAGCATAGAGTGTGAAAACTGAGTTCTTTGAGAGCTGCTTGGAAGCCTGATGGTGTGTGAAGTTAGTGAGCCAAATGGAGTTGTTCTCCACAAGAACCACGCGGCTGATTCTTCTTCAATATGCCCTTCACCAATATGCAGTGTTTCCTTGATTGAATTAGCTCTCACACCAATATTTGCGTCTAGAGCCTTTGCATTGAGGGCTATCTGAAAACGGCTGTGCGCTGAAGTTGCCTGTGAATGTGGAGTTGGTGGCATGTGAAACCCGCATGTGGAGCATTCGTTTGTGTGGATACTCTACCAGGTTCATTCCTAGATAATGCACTCAAAGGGCACTAATCATAGAGTGTGAAAACTGAGTTTCCTTGAGAGCTGCTTGGAAGCCTGATGGTGTGTGAAGTTAGTGAGCCAAATGGAGTTGTTCTCCCACAAGAACCACTCGGCTGATCCTTCTTTAATATGCCCTTCACCAACATGCAGTGTTTCCTTGATTGAATTAGCTCTCACACCAATATTTGCGTCTAGAGCCTTTGCATTGAGGGCTATCTGAAAACGGCTGTGGCGCTGAAGTTGCCTGTGAATGTGGAGTTGGTGGCATGTGAAACCCGCATGTGGAGCATTCATTTGTGTGAGATGCTCTACCAGGTTCATTCCTAGATAATGCACTCAAAGGGCACTAAGCATAGAGTGTGAAAACTGAGTTTCCTTGAGAGCTGCTTGGAAGCCTGATGGTGTGTGAAGTTAGTGAGCCAAATGGAGTTGTTCTCCCACAAGAACCACTCGGCTGATCCTTCTTCAATATGCCCTTCACCAACATGCAGTGTTTCCTTGATTGAATTAGCTCTCACACCAATATTTGCGTCTAGAGCCTTTGCATTGAGGGCTTCTGAAAACGGCTGTGGCGCTGGAGTTGCCTGTGAATGTGGAGTTGGTGGCATGTGAAAACCGCATGTGGAGCATTCGTTTGTGTGGGATGCTCTACCAGGTTCATTTCAGTCCTAGCCATACAAAGGGCACTAAGCATAGAGTGTGAAAACTGAGTTTCCTTGAGAGCTGCTTGGAAGCCTGATGGTGTGTGAAGTTAATGAGCCAAATGGAGTTGTTCTCCCACAAGAATCACTCGGCTGATCCTTCTTCAATATGCCCTTCACCAACATGCAGTGTTTCCTTGATTGAATTAGCTCTCACACCAATATTCGCATCTAGAGCCTTTGCATTGAGGGCTATCTGAAAACGGCTGTGGCGCTGAAGTTGCCTGTGAATGTGGAGTTGGTGGCATGTGAAACCCGCAAGTGGAGCATTCGTTTGTGTGGGATGCTCTACCAGGTTCATTCCTAGATAATGCACTCAAAGGGCACTAAGCATAGAGTGTGAAAACTGAGTTTCCTTGAGAGCTGCTTGGAAGCCTGATGGTGTGTGAAGTTAGTGAGCCAAATGGAGTTGTTCTCCCACAAGAACCACTCGGCTGATCCTTCTTCAATATGCCCTTCACCAACATGCAGTGTTTCCTTGATTGAATTAGCTCTCACACCAATATTTGCGTCTAGAGCCTTTGCATTGAGGGCTATCTGAAAACGGCTGTGGCGCTGAAGTTGCCTGTGAATGTGGAGTTGGTGGCATGTGAAACCCGCATGTGGAGCATTCGTTTGTGTGGGATGTTCTCCAAGCTTCATTTCAGTCCTAGGCACTAAAAGGGCACTAAGCATAGAGTGTGAAAACTGAGTTTCCTTGAGAGCTGCTTGGAAGCCTGATGGTGTGTGAAGTTAGTGAGCCAAATGGAGTTGTTCTCCCACAAGAACCACTCGGCTGATCCTTCTTCAATATGCCCTTCACCAACATGCAGTGTTTCCTTGATTGAATTAGCTCTCACACCAATATTTGCGTCTAGAGCCTTTGCATTGAGGGCTATCTGAAAACGGCTGTGGCGCTGAAGTTGCCTGAGAATGTGGAGTTGGTGGCATGTGAAACCCGCATGTGGAGCATTCGTTTGTGTGGGATGCTCACCAAGCTTCATTTCAGTCCTAGGCACTCAAAGGGCACTAAGCATAGAGTGTGAAAACTGAGTTTCCTTGAGAGCTGCTTGGAAGCCTGATGGTGTGTGAAGTTAGTGAGCCAAATGGAGTTGTTCTCCCACAAGAACCACTCGGCTGATCCTTCTTCAATATGCCCTTCACCAACATGCAGTGTTTCCTTGATTGAATTAGCTCTCACACCAATATTTGCGTCTAGAGCCTTTGCTTTGAGGGCTATCTGAAAACGGCTGTGGCGCTGAAGTTACCTGTGAATGTGGAGTTGGTGGCATGTGAAACCCGCATGTGGAGCATTCGTTTATGTGGGATGCTCTCCAAGGTTCATTTCAGTCCTAGGCACTAAAGGGCACTAAGCATAGAGTGTGAAAACTGAGTTTCCTTGAGAGCTGCTTGGAAGCCTGATGGTGTGTGAAGTTAGTGAGCCAAATGGAGTTGTTCTCCCACAAGAACCACTCGGCTGATCCTTCTTCAATATGCCCTTCACCAACATGCAGTGTTTCCTTGATTGAATTAGCTCTCACACCAATATTTGCGTCTAGAGCCTTTGCATTGAGGGCTATCTGAAAACGGCTGTGGCGCTGAAGTTGCCTGTGAATGTGGAGTTGGTGGCATGTGAAACCCGCAAGTGGAGCATTCGTTTATGTGGGATGCTCTCCAAGCTTCATTTCAGTCCTAGGCACTCAAAGGGCACTAAGCATAGAGTGTGAAAACTGAGTTTCCTTGAGAGCTGCTTGGAAGCCTGATGGTGTGTGAAGTTAGTGAGCCAAATGGAGTTGTTCTCCACAAGAACCACTCGGCTGATCTTCTTCAATATGCCCTTCACCAACATGCAGTGTTTCCTTGATTGAATTAGCTCTCACACCAATATTTGCGTCTAGAGCCTTTGCATTGAGGGCTATCTGAAAACGGCTGTGGCGCTGAAGTTGCCTGTGAATGTGGAGTTGGTGGCATGTGAAACCCGCAAGTGGAGCATTCGTACGTGTGGGATGCTCTACCATGTTCATTCCTAGATAATGCACTCAAAGGGCACTAAGCATAGAGTGTGAAAACTGAGTTTCCTTGAGAGCTGCTTGGAAGCCTGATGATGTGTGAAGTTAGTGAGCCAAATGGAGTTGTTCTCCCAC
>NW_026699928.1:0-27198 GCF_030435755.1 Ochotona princeps | reverse complement strand
TAGGGCATATTGAAGAAGGATCAGCCGAGTGGTTCTTGTGGGAGAACAACTCCATTTGGCTCACTAACTTCACACACCATCAGGCTTCCAAGCAGCTCTCAAGGAAACTCAGTTTTCACACTCTATGCTTAGTGCCCCTTTGAGTACTTAATCTAGGAATGAACCTGGTAGAGCATCCCACACAAACGAATGGTCCACATGCGGGTTTCACATGCCACCAACTCCACATTCACAGGCAACTTCAGCGCCACAGCCGTTTTCAGATAGCTCTCAATGCAAAGGCTCGAGACGCAAATATTGGTGTGAGAGCTAATTCAATCAAGGAAACACTGCATGTTGGTGAAGGGCATATTGCAGAAGGATCAGCCGAGTGGTTCTTGTGGGGGAACAACTCCATTTGGCTCACTAACTTCACACACCATCAGGCTTCCAAGCAGCTCTCAAGGAAACTCAGTTTTCACACTCTATGCTTAGTGCCCTTTGAGTGCATTATCTAGGAATGAAGCTGGTAGAGCATCCCACACAAACGAATACTCCACATGCGGGTTTCACATGCCACCAACTCCACATTGCACAGGCAACTTCAGCGCCACAGCCGTTTTCAGATAGCCCTCAATGCAAAGGCTCTAGACGCAAATATTGGTGTGAGAGCTAATTCAATCAAGGAAACACTGCATGTTGGTGAAGGGCATATTGCAGAAGGATCAGCCGAGTGGTTCTTGTGGGGGAACAACTCCATTTGGCTCACTAACTTCACACACCATCAGGCTTCCAAGCAGCTCTCAAGGAAACTCAGTTTTCACACTCTATGCTTAGTGCCCTTTGAGTGCTTAATCTAGGAATGAAGCTGGTAGAGCATCCCACACAAACGAATGCTCCACATACGGGTTTCACATGCCACCAACTCCACATTCACACGCAACTTCAGCGCCACAGCCGTTTTCAGATAGCCCTCAATGCAAAGGCTCTAGACGCAAATATTGGTGTGAGAGCTAATTCAATCAAGGAAACACTGCATGATGGTGAAGGGCATATTGAAGAAGGATCAGCTGAGTGGTTCTTGTGGGAGAACAACTCCATTTGGCTCACTAACTTCACACACCATCAGGCCTCCAAGCAGCTCTCAAGGAAACTCAGTTTTCACACTCTATGCTTAGTGCCCTTTGAGTACTTAATCTAGGAATGAACCTGGTAGAGCATCCCACACAAACGAATGCTCCACATGCGGGTTTCACATGCCACCAACTCCACATTCACAGGCAACTTCAGCGCCACAGCCGTTTTCAGATAGCCCTCAATGCAAAGGCTCTAGACGCAAATATTGGTGTGAGAGCTAATTCAATCAAGGAAACACTGCATGTTGGTGAAGGGCATATTGCAGAAGGATCAGCCGAGTGGTTCTTGTGGGAGAACAACTCCATTTGGCTCACTAACTTCACACACCATCAGGCTTCCAAGCAGCTCTCAAGGAAACTCAGTTTTCACACTCTATGCTTAGTGCCCTTTGAGTGCATTATCTAGGAATGAAGCTGGTAGAGCATCCCACACAAACGAATGTTCCACATGCGGGTTTCACATGCCACCAACTCCACATTCACAGGCAACTTCAGCGCCACAGCCGTTTTCAGATAGCCCTCAATGCAAAGGCTCTAGACGCAAATATTGGTGTGAGAGCTAATTCAATCAAGGAAACACTGCATGTTGGTGAAGGGCATATTGAAGAAGGATCAGCCGAGTGGTTCTTGTGGGGGAACAACTCCATTTGGCTCACTAACTTCACACACCATCAGGCTTCCAAGCAGCTCTCAAGGAAACTCAGTTTTCACACTCTATGCTTAGTGCCCTTTGAGTGCATTATCTAGGAATGAACCTGGTAGAGCATCCCACACAAACGAATGCTCCACATGCGGGTTTCACATGCCACCAACTCCACATTCACAGGCAACTTCAGCGCCACAGCCGTTTTCAGATAGCCCTCAATGCAAAGGCTCTAGACGCAAATATTGGTGTGAGAGCTAATTCAATCAAGGAAACACTGCATGTTGGTGAAGGGCATATTGAAGAAGGATCAGCCGAGTGGTTCTTGTGGGGGAACAACTCCATTTGGCTCACTAACTTCACACACCATCAGGCTTCCAAGCAGCTCTCAAGGAAACTCAGTTTTCACACTCTATGCTTAGTGCCCTTTGAGTGCATTATCTAGGAATGAACCTGGTAGAGCATCCCACACAAACGAATGCTCCACATGCGGGTTTCACATGCCACCAACTCCACATTCACAGGCAACTTCAGCGCCACAGCCGTTTTCAGATAGCTCTCAATGCAAAGGCTCTAGACGCAAATATTGGTGTGAGAGCTAATTCAATCAAGGAAACACTGCATGTTGGTGAAGGGCATATTGAAGAAGGATCAGCCGAGTGGTTCTTGTGGGGGAACAACTCCATTTGGCTCACTAACTTCACACACCATCAGGCTTCCAAGCAGCTCTCAAGGAAACTCAGTTTTCACACTCTATGCTTAGTGCCCTTTGAGTGCATTATCTAGGAATGAACCTGGTAGAGCATCCCACACAAACGAATGCTCCACATGCGGGTTTCACATGCCACCAACTCCACATTCACAGGCAACTTCAGCGCCACAGCCGTTTTCAGATAGCCCTCAGTGCAAAGGCTCTAGACGCAAATATTGGTGTGAGAGCTAATTCAATCAAGGAAACACTGCATGTTGGTGAAGGGCATATTGCAGAAGGATCAGCCGAGTGGTTCTTGTGGGGGAACAACTCCATTTGGCTCACTAACTTCACACACCATCAGGCTTCCAAGCAGCTCTCAAGGAAACTCAGTTTTCACACTCTATGCTTAGTGCCCTTTGAGTGCATTATCTAGGAATGAAGCTGGTAGAGCATCCCACACAAACGAATGCTCCACATGCGGGTTTCACATGCCACCAACTCCACATTCACAGGCAACTTCAGCGCCACAGCCGTTTTCAGATAGCTCTCAATGCAAAGGCTCTAGACGCAAATATTGGTGTGAGAGCTAATTCAATCAAGGAAACACTGCATGTTGGTGAAGGGCATATTGAAGAAGGATCAGCCGAGTGGTTCTTGTGGGGGAACAACTCCATTTGGCTCACTAACTTCACACACCATCAGGCTTCCAAGCAGCTCTCAAGGAAACTCAGTTTTCACACTCTATGCTTAGTGCCCTTTGAGTGCATTATCTAGGAATGAAGCTGGTAGAGCATCCCACACAAACGAATGCTCCACATGCGGGTTTCACATGACACCAACTCCACATTCACAGGCAACTTCAGCGCCACAGCCGTTTTCAGATAGCCCTCAATGCAAAGGCTCTAGACGCAAATATTGGTGTGAGAGCTAATTCAATCAAGGAAACACTGCATGTTGGTGAAGGGCATATTGCAGAAGGATCAGCCGAGTGGTTCTTGTGGAGAACAACTCCATTTGGCTCACTAACTTCACACACCATCAGGCTTCCAAGCAGCTCTCAAGGAAACTCAGTTTTCACACTCTATGCTTAGTGCCCTTTGAGTGCATTATCTAGGAATGAAGCTGGTAGAGCATCCCACACAAACGAATGCTCCACATGCGGGTTTCACATGCCACCAACTCCACATTCACAGGCAACTTCAGCGCCACAGCCGTTTTCAGATAGCCTCGATGCAAAGGCTCTAGACACAAATATTGGTGTGAGAGCTAATTCAATCAAGGAAACACTGCATGTTGGTGAAGGGCATATTGAAGAAGGATCAGCCGAGTGGTTCTTGTGGGAGAACAACTCCATTTGGCTCACTAACTTCACACACCATCAGGCTTCCAAGCAGCTCTCAAGGAAACTCAGTTTTCACACTCTATGCTTAGTGCCCTTTGAGTGCATTATCTAGGAATGAAGCTGGTAGAGCATCCCACACAAACGAATGCTCCACATGCGGGTTTCACATGCCACCAACTCCACATTCACAGGCAACTTCAGCGCCACAGCCGTTTTCAGATAGCCCTCAATGCAAAGGCTCTAGACGCAAATATTGGTGTGAGAGCTAATTCAATCAAGGAAACACTGCATGTTGGTGAAGGGCATATTGCAGAAGGATCAGCCGAGTGGTTCTTGTGGGAGAACAACTCCATTTGGCTCACTAACTTCACACACCATCAGGCTTCCAAGCAGCTCTCAAGGAAACTCAGTTTTCACACTCTATGCTTAGTGCCCTTTGAGTGCATTATCTAGGAATGAACCTGGTAGAGCATCCCACACAAACGAATGTTCCACATGCGGGTTTCACATGCCACCAACTCCACATTCACAGGCAACTTCAGCGCCACAGCCGTTTTCAGATAGCCCTCAATGCAAAGGCTCTAGACACAAATATTGGTGTGAGAGCTAATTCAATCAAGGAAACACTGCATGTTGGTGAAGGGCATATTGAAGAAGGATCAGCCGAGTGGTTCTTGTGGGAGAACAACTCCATTTGGCTCACTAACTTCACACACCATCAGGCTTCCAAGCAGCTCTCAAGGAAACTCACTTTTCACACTCTATGCTTAGTGCCCTTTGAGTGCATTATCTAGGAATGAACCTGGTAGAGCATCCCACACAAACGAATGCTCCACATGCGGGTTTCACATGCCACCAACTCCACATTCACAGGCAACTTCAGCGCCACAGCCGTTTTCAGATAGCCCTCAATGCAAAGGCTCTAGACGCAAATATTGGTGTGAGAGCTAATTCAATCAAGGAAACACTGCATGTTGGTGAAGGGCATATTGCAGAAGGATCAGCCGAGTGGTTCTTGTGGGGAGAACAACTCCATTTGGCTCACTAACTTCACACACCATCAGGCTTCCAAGCAGCTCTCAAGAAACTCAGTTTTCACACTCTATGCTTAGTGCCCTTTGAGTACTTAATCTAGGAATGAACCTGGTAGAGCATCCCACACAAGCGAATGGTCCACATGCGGGTTTCACATGCCACCAACTCCACATTCACAGGCAACTTCAGCGCCACAGCCGTTTTCAGATAACTCTCAAAGCAAAGGCTCTAGACGCAAATATTGGTGTGAGAGCTAATTCAATCAAGGAAACACTGCATGTTGGTGAAGGGCATATTGCAGAAGGATCAGCCGAGTGGTTCTTGTGGGGGAACAACTCCATTTGGCTCACTAACTTCACACACCATCAGGCTTCCAAGCAGCTCTCAAGGAAACTCAGTTTTCACACTCTATGCTTAGTGCCCTTTGAGTGCATTATCTAGGAATGAACCTGGTAGAGCATCCCACACAAACGAATACTCCACATGCGGGTTTCACATGCCACCAACTCCACATTCACAGGCAACTTCAGCGCCACAGCCGTTTTCAGATAGCCCTCAATGCAAAGGCTCTAGACGCAAATATTGGTGTGAGAGCTAATTCAATCAAGGAAACACTGCATGTTGGTGAAGGGCATATTGAAGAAGGATCAGCTGAGTGGTTCTTGTGGGAGAACAACTCCATTTGGCTCACTAACTTCACACACCATCAGGCTTCCAAGCAGCTCTCAAGGAAACTCAGTTTTCACACTCTATGCTTAGTGCCCTTTGAGTGCATTATCTAGGAATGAACCTGGTAGAGCATCCCACACAAACGAATGTTCCACATGCGGGTTTCACATGCCACCAACTCCACATTCACAGGCAACTTCAGCGCCACAGCCGTTTTCAGATAGCCCTCAATGCAAAGGCTCTAGACACAAATATTGGTGTGAGAGCTAATTCAATCAAGGAAACACTGCATGTTGGTGAAGGGCATATTGAAGAAGGATCAGCCGAGTGTTCTTGTGGGAGAACAACTCCATTTGGCTCACTAACTTCACACACCATCAGGCTTCCAAGCAGCTCTCAAGGAAACTCACTTTTCACACTCTATGCTTAGTGCCCTTTGAGTGCATTATCTAGGAATGAACCTGGTAGAGCATCCCACACAAACGAATGCTCCACATGCGGGTTTCACATGCCACCAACTCCACATTCACAGGCAACTTCAGCGCCACAGCCGTTTTCAGATAGCCCTCAATGCAAAGGCTCTAGACGCAAATATTGGTGTGAGAGCTAATTCAATCAAGGAAACACTGCATGTTGGTGAAGGGCATATTGCAGAAGGATCAGCCGAGTGGTTCTTGTGGGAGAACAACTCCATTTGGCTCACTAACTTCACACACCATCAGGCTTCCAAGCAGCTCTCAAGGAAACTCAGTTTTCACACTCTATGCTTAGTGCCCTTTGAGTACTTAATCTAGGAATGAACCTGGTAGAGCATCCCACACAAGCGAATGGTCCACATGCGGGTTTCACATGCCACCAACTCCACATTCACAGGCAACTTCAGCGCCACAGCCGTTTTCAGATAACTCTCAAAGCAAAGGCTCTAGACGCAAATATTGGTGTGAGAGCTAATTCAATCAAGGAAACACTGCATGTTGGTGAAGGGCATATTGCAGAAGGATCAGCCGAGTGGTTCTTGTGGGGGAACAACTCCATTTGGCTCACTAACTTCACACACCATCAGGCTTCCAAGCAGCTCTCAAGGAAACTCAGTTTTCACACTCTATGCTTAGTGCCCTTTGAGTGCATTATCTAGGAATGAAGCTGGTAGAGCATCCCACACAAACGAATACTCCACATGCGGGTTTCACATGCCACCAACTCCACATTCACAGGCAACTTCAGCGCCACAGCCGTTTTCAGATAGCCCTCAATGCAAAGGCTCTAGACGCAAATATTGGTGTGAGAGCTAATTCAATCAAGGAAACACTGCATGTTGGTGAAGGGCATATTGAAGAAGGATCAGCTGAGTGGTTCTTGTGGGAGAACAACTCCATTTGGCTCACTAACTTCACACACCATCAGGCCTTCAAGCAGCTCTCAAGGAAACTCAGTTTTCACACTCTATGCTTAGTTCCCTTTGAGTGCATTATCTAGGAATGAAGCTGGTAGAGCATCCCACACAAACGAGTGCTCCACATGCGGGTTTCACATGCCACCAACTCCACATTCACAGGCAACTTCAGCGCCACAGCCGTTTTCAGATAGCCCTCAATGCAAAGGCTCTAGACGCAAATATTGGTGTGAGAGCTAATTCAATCAAGGAAACACTGCATGTTGGTGAAGGGCATATTGCAGAAGGATCAGCCGAGTGGTTCTTGTGGGAGAACAACTCCATTTGGCTCACTAACTTCACACACCATCAGGCCTCCAAGCAGCTCTCAAGGAAACTCAGTTTTCACACTCTATGCTTAGTGCCCTTTGAGTGCATTATCTAGGAATGAAGCTGGTAGAGCATCCCACACAAACGAATGCTCCACATGCGGGTTTCACATGCCACCAACTATACATTCACAGGCAACTTCAGCGCCACAGCCGTTTTCAGATAGCCCTCAATGCAAAGGCTCTAGACGCAAATATTGGTGTGAGAGCTAATTCAATCAAGGAAACACTGCATGTTGGTGAAGGGCATATTGAAGAAGGATCAGCTGAGTGGTTCTTGTGGGAGAACAACTCCATTTGGCTCACTAACTTCACACACCATCAGGCCTTCAAGCAGCTCTCAAGGAAACTCAGTTTTCACACTCTATGCTTAGTGCCCTTTGAGTGCATTATCTAGGAATGAAGCTGGTAGAGCATCCCACACAAACGAATGCTCCACATGCGGGTTTCACATGACACCAACTCCACATTCACAGGCAACTTCAGCGCCACAGCCGTTTTCAGATAGCCCTCAATGCAAAGGCTCTAGACACAAATATTGGTGTGAGAGCTAATTCAATCAAGGAAACACTGCATATTGGTGAAGGGCATATTGAAGAAGGATCAGCCGAGTTGTTCTTGTGGGAGAACAACTCCATTTGGCTCACTAACCTCACACACCATCAGGCTTCCAAGCAGCTCTCAAGGAAACTCAGTTTTCACACTCTATGCTTAGTGCCCTTTGAGTGCATTATCTAGGAATGAAGCTGGTAGAGCATCCCACACAAACGAATGCTCCACATGCGGGTTTCACATGCCACGAACTCCACATTCACAGGCAACTTCAGCGCCACAGCCGTTTTCAGATAGCCCTCAATGCAAAGGCTCTAGACGCAAATATTGGTGTGAGAGCTAATTCAATCAAGGAAACACTGCATGTTGGTGAAGGGCATATTGAAGAAGGATCAGCTGAGTGGTTCTTGTGGGAGAACAACTCCATTTGGCTCACTAACTTCACACACCATCAGGCTTCCAAGCAGCTCTCAAGGAAACTCAGTTTTCACACTCTATGCTTAGTGCCCTTTGAGTGCATTATCTAGGAATGAACCTGGTAGAGCATCCCACACAAACGAATGCTCCACATGCGGGTTTCACATGACACCAACTCCACATTCACAGGCAACTTCAGCGCCACAGCCGTTTTCAGATAGCCCTCAATGCAAAGGCTCTAGACGCAAATATTGGTGTGAGAGCTAATTCAATCAAGGAAACACTGCATGTTGGTGAAGGGCATATTGCAGAAGGATCAGCCGAGTGGTTCTTGTGGGAGAACAACTCCATTTGGCTCACTAACTTCACACACCATCAGGCCTCCAAGCAGCTCTCAAGGAAACTCAGTTTTCACACTCTATGCTTAGTGCCCTTTGAGTGCATTATCTAGGAATGAAGCTGGTAGAGCATCCCACACAAACGAATGCTCCACATGCGGGTTTCACATGCCACCAACTATACATTCACAGGCAACTTCAGCGCCACAGCCGTTTTCAGATAGCCCTCAATGCAAAGGCTCTAGACGCAAATATTGGTGTGAGAGCTAATTCAATCAAGGAAACACTGCATGTTGGTGAAGGGCATATTGAAGAAGGATCAGCTGAGTGGTTCTTGTGGGAGAACAACTCCATTTGGCTCACTAACTTCACACACCATCAGGCCTTCAAGCAGCTCTCAAGGAAACTCAGTTTTCACACTCTATGCTTAGTGCCCTTTGAGTGCATTATCTAGGAATGAAGCTGGTAGAGCATCCCACACAAACGAATGCTCCACATGCGGGTTTCACATGACACCAACTCCACATTCACAGGCAACTTCAGCGCCACAGCCGTTTTCAGATAGCCCTCAATGCAAAGGCTCTAGACACAAATATTGGTGTGAGAGCTAATTCAATCAAGGAAACACTGCATATTGGTGAAGGGCATATTGAAGAAGGATCAGCCGAGTTGTTCTTGTGGGAGAACAACTCCATTTGGCTCACTAACTTCACACACCATCAGGCTTCCAAGCAGCTCTCAAGGAAACTCAGTTTTCACACTCTATGCTTAGTGCCCTTTGAGTGCATTATCTAGGAATGAACCTGGTAGAGCATCCCACACAAACGAATGCTCCACATGCGGGTTTCATATGCCACCAACTCCACATTCACAGGCAACTTCAGCGCCACAGCCGTTTTCAGATAGCCCTCAATGCAAAGGCTCTAGACGCAAATATTGGTGTGAGAGCTAATTCAATCAAGGAAACACTGCATGTTGGTGAAGGGCATATTGAAGAAGGATCAGCTGAGTGGTTCTTGTGGGAGAACAACTCCATTTGGCTCACTAACTTCACACACCATCAGGCCTCCAAGCAGCTCTCAAGGAAACTCAGTTTTCACACTCTATGCTTAGTGCCCTTTGAGTGCATTATCTAGGAATGAACCTGGTAGAGCATCCCACACAAACGAATGCTCCACATGCGGGTTTCACATGCCACCAACTCCACATTCACAGGCAACTTCAGCGCCACAGCCGTTTTCAGATAGCCCTCAATGCAAAGGCTCTAGACGCAAATATTGGTGTGAGAGCTAATTCAATCAAGGAAACACTGCATGTTGGTGAAGGGCATATTGCAGAAGGATCAGCCGAGTGGTTCTTGTGGGAGAACAACTCCATTTGGCTCACTAACTTCACACACCATCAGGCTTCCAAGCAGCTCTCAAGGAAACTCAGTTTTCACACTCTATGCTTAGTGCCCTTTGAGTGCATTATCTAGGAATGAACCTGGTAGAGCATCCCACACAAACGAATGCTCCACATGCGGGTTTCACATGCCACCAACTCCACATTCACAGGCAACTTCAGCGCCACAGCCGTTTTCAGATAGCCCTCAATGCAAAGGCTCTAGACGCAAATATTGGTGTGAGAGCTAATTCAATCAAGGAAACACTGCATGTTGGTGAAGGGCATATTGAAGAAGGATCAGCTGAGTGGTTCTTGTGGGAGAACAACTCCATTTGGCTCACTAACTTCACACACCATCAGGCCTTCAAGCAGCTCTCAAGGAAACTCAGTTTTCACACTCTATGCTTAGTGCCCTTTGAGTGCATTATCTAGGAATGAAGCTGGTAGAGCATCCCACACAAACGAATGCTCCACATGCGGGTTTCACATGACACCAACTCCACATTCACAGGCAACTTCAGCGCCACAGCCGTTTTCAGATAGCCCTCAATGCAAAGGCTCTAGACACAAATATTGGTGTGAGAGCTAATTCAATCAAGGAAACACTGCATATTGGTGAAGGGCATATTGAAGAAGGATCAGCCGAGTTGTTCTTGTGGGAGAACAACTCCATTTGGCTCACTAACCTCACACACCATCAGGCTTCCAAGCAGCTCTCAAGGAAACTCAGTTTTCACACTCTATGCTTAGTGCCCTTTGAGTGCATTATCTAGGAATGAAGCTGGTAGAGCATCCCACACAAACGAATGCTCCACATGCGGGTTTCACATGCCACGAACTCCACATTCACAGGCAACTTCAGCGCCACAGCCGTTTTCAGATAGCCCTCAATGCAAAGGCTCTAGACGCAAATATTGGTGTGAGAGCTAATTCAATCAAGGAAACACTGCATGTTGGTGAAGGGCATATTGAAGAAGGATCAGCTGAGTGGTTCTTGTGGGAGAACAACTCCATTTGGCTCACTAACTTCACACACCATCAGGCTTCCAAGCAGCTCTCAAGGAAACTCAGTTTTCACACTCTATGCTTAGTGCCCTTTGAGTGCATTATCTAGGAATGAACCTGGTAGAGCATCCCACACAAACGAATGCTCCACATGCGGGTTTCACATGCCACCAACTCCACATTCACAGGCAACTTCAGCGCCACAGCCGTTTTCAGATAGCCCTCAATGCAAAGGCTCTAGACGCAAATATTGGTGTGAGAGCTAATTCAATCAAGGAAACACTGCATGTTGGTGAAGGGCATATTGCAGAAGGATCAGCCGAGTGGTTCTTGTGGGAGAACAACTCCATTTGGCTCACTAACTTCACACACCATCAGGCTTCCAAGCAGCTCTCAAGGAAACTCACTTTTCACACTCTATGCTTAGTGCCCTTTGAGTACTTAATCTAGGAATGAACCTGGTAGAGCATCCCACACAAACGAATGGTCCAAATTCGGGTTTCACATGCCACCAACTCCACATTCACAGGCAACTTCAGCGCCACAGCCGTTTTCAGATAGCTCTCAATGCAAAGGCTCTAGACGCAAATATTGGTGTGAGAGCTAATTCAATCAAGGAAACACTGCATGTTGGTGAAGGGCATATTGCAGAAGGATCAGCCGAGTGGTTCTTGTGGGGGAACAACTCCATTTGGCTCACTAACTTCACACACCGTCAGGCTTCCAAGCAGCTCTCAAGGAAACTCAGTTTTCACACTCTATGCTTAGTGCCCTTTGAGTGCATTATCTAGGAATGAAGCTGGTAGAGCATCCCACACAAACGAATACTCCACATGCGGGTTTCACATGCCACCAACTCCACATTCACAGGCAACTTCAGCGCCACAGCCGTTTTCAGATAGCCCTCAATGCAAAGGCTCTAGACGCAAATATTGGTGTGAGAGCTAATTCAATCAAGGAAACACTGCATGTTGGTGAAGGGCATATTGCAGAAGGATCAGCCGAGTGGTTCTTGTGGAAGAACAACTCCATTTGGCTCACTAACTTCACACACCATCAGGCTTCCAAGCAGCTCTCAAGGAAACTCAGTTTTCACACTCTATGCTTAGTGCCCTTTGAGTACTTAATCTAGGAATGAACCTGATAGAGCATCCCACACAAACGAATGCTCCACATGCGGGTTTCACATGACACCAACTCCACATTCACAGGCAACTTCAGCGCCACAGCCGTTTTCAGATAGCCCTCAATGCAAAGGCTCTAGACGCAAATATTGGTGTGAGAGCTAATTCAATCAAGGAAACACTGCATGTTGGTGAAGGGCATATTGAAGAAGGATCAGCTGAGTGGTTCTTGTGGGAGAACAACTCCATTTGGCTCACTAACTTCACACACCATCAGGCCTTCAAGCAGCTCTCAAGGAAACTCAGTTTTCACACTCTATGCTTAGTGCCCTTTGAGTGCATTATCTAGGAATGAAGCTGGTAGAGCATCCCACACAAACGAGTGCTCCACATGCGGGTTTCACATGCCACCAAATCCACATTCACAGGCAACTTCAGCGCCACAGCCGTTTTCAGATAGCCCTCAATGCAAAGGCTCTAGACACAAATATTGGTGTGAGAGCTAATTCAATCAAGGAAACACTGCATGTTGGTGAAGGGCATATTGAAGAAGGATCAGCCGAGTGGTTCTTGTGGGAGAACAACTCCATTTGGCTCACTAACTTCACACACCATCAGGCTTCCAAGCAGCTCTCAAGGAAACTCAGTTTTCACACTCTATGCTTAGTGCCCTTTGAGTACTTAATCTAGGAATGAACCTGGTAGAGCATCCCACACAAACGAATGGTCCACATGCGGGTTTCACATGCCACCAACTCCACATTCACAGGCAACTTCAGCGCCACAGCCGTTTTCAGATAGCTCTCAATGCAAAGGCTCGAGACGCAAATATTGGTGTGAGAGCTAATTCAATCAAGGAAACACTGCATGTTGGTGAAGGGCATATTGCAGAAGGATCAGCCGAGTGGTTCTTGTGGGGGAACAACTCCATTTGGCTCACTAACTTCACACACCATCAGGCCTCCAAGCAGCTCTCAAGGAAACTCAGTTTTCACACTCTATGCTTAGTGCCCTTTGAGTGCATTATCTAGGAATGAAGCTGGTAGAGCATCCCACACAAACGAATACTCCACATGCGGGTTTCACATGCCACCAACTCCACATTCACAGGCAACTTCAGCGCCACAGCCGTTTTCAGATAGCCCTCAATGCAAAGGCTCTAGACGCAAATATTGGTGTGAGAGCTAATTCAATCAAGGAAACACTGCATGTTGGTGAAGGGCATATTGCAGAAGGATCAGCCGAGTGGTTCTTGTGGGAGAACAACTCCATTTGGCTCACTAACTTCACACACCATCAGGCCTCCAAGCAGCTCTCAAGGAAACTCAGTTTTCACACTCTATGCTTAGTGCCCTTTGAGTACTTAATCTAGGAAAGAACCTGATAGAGCATCCCACACAAACGAATGCTCCACATGCGGGTTTCACATGCCACCAACTCCACATTCACAGGCAACTTCAGCGCCACAGCCGTTTTCAGATAGCCCTCAATGCAAAGGCTCTAGACGCAAATATTGGTGTGAGAGCTAATTCAATCAAGGAAACACTGCATGTTGGTGAAGGGCATATTGCAGAAGGATCAGCCGAGTGGTTCTTGTGGGAGAACAACTCCATTTGGCTCACTAACTTCACACACCATCAGGCTTCCAAGCAGCTCTCAAGGAAACTCAGTTTTCACACTCTATGCTTAGTGCCCTTTGAGTGCATTATCTAGGAATGAAGCTGGTAGAGCATCCCACACAAACGAATGCTCCACATGCGGGTTTCACATGCCACCAACTATACATTCACAGGCAACTTCAGCGCCACAGCCGTTTTCAGATAGCCCTCAATGCAAAGGCTCTAGACGCAAATATTGGTGTGAGAGTTAATTCAATCAATGAAACACTGCATGTTGGTGAAGGGCATATTGAAGAAGGATCAGCTGAGTGGTTCTTGTGGGAGAACAACTCCATTTGGCTCACTAACTTCACACACCATCAGGCATTCAAGCAGCTCTCAAGGAAACTCAGTTTTCACACTCTATGCTTAGTGCCCTTTGAGTGCATTATCTAGGAATGAAGCTGGTAGAGCATCCCACACAAACGAATGCTCCACATGCGGGTTTCACATGACACCAACTCCACATTCACAGGCAACTTCAGCGCCACAGCCGTTTTCAGATAGCCCTCAATGCAAAGGCTCTAGACGCAAATATTGGTGTGAGAGCTAATTCAATCAAGGAAACACTGCATGTTGGTGAAGGGCATATTGCAGAAGGATCAGCCGAGTGGTTCTTGTGGGAGAACAACTCCATTTGCCTCACTAACTTCACACACCATCAGGCTTCCAAGCAGCTCTCAAGGAAACTCAGTTTTCACACTCTATGCTTAGTGCCCTTTGAGTACTTAATCTAGGAATGAACCTGGTAGAGCATCCCACACAAACGAATGGTCCACATGCGGGTTTCACATGCCACCAACTCCACATTCACAGGCAACTTCAGCGCCACAGCCGTTTTCAGATAGCTCTCAATGCAAAGGCTCGAGACGCAAATATTGGTGTGAGAGCTAATTCAATCAAGGAAACACTGCATGTTGGTGAAGGGCATATTGCAGAAGGATCAGCCGAGTGGTTCTTGTGGGAGAACAACTCCATTTGGCTCACTAACTTCACACACCAT
Source organism: Ochotona princeps (assembly GCF_030435755.1). Taxonomy (NCBI): domain Eukaryota; kingdom Metazoa; phylum Chordata; class Mammalia; order Lagomorpha; family Ochotonidae; genus Ochotona; species Ochotona princeps. The sequence goes on along the minus strand of NW_026699928.1, from coordinate 12,456 downwards.
CAGGCCTCCAAGCAGCTCTCAAGGAAACTCAGTTTTCACACTCTATGCTTAGTGCCCTTTGAGTGCATTATCTAGGAATGAAGCTGGTAGAGCATCCCACACAAACGAATACTCCACATGCGGGTTTCACATGCCACCAACTCCACATTCACAGGCAACTTCAGCGCCACAGCCGTTTTCAGATAGCCCTCAATGCAAAGGCTCTAGACGCAAATATTGGTGTGAGAGCTAATTCAATCAAGGAAACACTGCATGTTGGTGAAGGGCATATTGCAGAAGGATCAGCCGAGTGGTTCTTGTGGGAGAACAACTCCATTTGGCTCACTAACTTCACACACCATCAGGCCTCCAAGCAGCTCTCAAGGAAACTCAGTTTTCACACTCTATGCTTAGTGCCCTTTGAGTACTTAATCTAGGAAAGAACCTGATAGAGCATCCCACACAAACGAATGCTCCACATGCGGGTTTCACATGACACCAACTCCACATTCACAGGCAACTTCAGCGCCACAGCCGTTTTCAGATAGCCCTCAATGCAAAGGCTCTAGACGCAAATATTGGTGTGAGAGCTAATTCAATCAAGGAAACACTGCATGTTGGTGAAGGGCATATTGCAGAAGGATCAGCCGAGTGGTTCTTGTGGGAGAACAACTCCATTTGGCTCACTAACTTCACACACCATCAGGCTTCCAAGCAGCTCTCAAGGAAACTCAGTTTTCACACTCTATGCTTAGTGCCCTTTGAGTGCATTATCTAGGAATGAAGCTGGTAGAGCATCCCACACAAACGAATGCTCCACATGCGGGTTTCACATGCCACCAACTATACATTCACAGGCAACTTCAGCGCCACAGCCGTTTTCAGATAGCCCTCAATGCAAAGGCTCTAGACGCAAATATTGGTGTGAGAGCTAATTCAATCAAGGAAACACTGCATGTTGGTGAAGGGCATATTGAAGAAGGATCAGCTGAGTGGTTCTTGTGGGAGAACAACTCCATTTGGCTCACTAACTTCACACACCATCAGGCATTCAAGCAGCTCTCAAGGAAACTCAGTTTTCACACTCTATGCTTAGTGCCCTTTGAGTGCATTATCTAGGAATGAAGCTGGTAGAGCATCCCACACAAACGAATGCTCCACATGCGGGTTTCACATGCCACCAACTCCACATTCACAGGCAACTTCAGCGCCACAGCCGTTTTCAGATAGCCCTCAATGCAAAGGCTCTAGACGCAAATATTGGTGTGAGAGCTAATTCAATCAAGGAAACACTGCATGTTGGTGAAGGGCATATTGCAGAAGGATCAGCTGAGTGGTTCTTGTGGGAGAACAACTCCATTTGGCTCACTAACTTCACACACCATCAGGCTTCCAAGCAGCTCTCAAGGAAACTCAGTTTTCACACTCTATCCTTAGTGCCCTTTGAGTACTTAATCTAGGAATGAACCTGGTAGAGCATCCCACACAAACGAATGGTCCACATGCGGGTTTCACATGCCACCAACTCCACATTCACAGGCAACTTCAGCGCCACAGCCGTTTTCAGATAGCTCTCAATGCAAAGGCTCTAGACGCAAATATTGGTGTGAGAGCTAATTCAATCAAGGAAACACTGCATGTTGGTGAAGGGCATATTGCAGAAGGATCAGCCGAGTGGTTCTTGTGGGAGAACAACTCCATTTGGCTCACTAACTTCACACACCATCAGGCTTCCAAGCAGCTCTCAAGGAAACTCAGTTTTCACACTCTATGCTTAGTGCCCTTTGAATACTTAATCTAGGAATGAACCTGGTAGAGCATCCCACACAAACGAATGGTCCACATGCGGGTTTCACATGCCACCAACTCCACATTCACAGGCAACTTCAGCGCCACAGCCGTTTTCAGATAGCTCTCAATGCAAAGGCTCTAGACGCAAATATTGGTGTGAGAGCTAATTCAATCAAGGAAACACTGCATGTTGGTGAAGGGCATATTGCAGAAGGATCAGCCGAGTGGTTCTTGTGGGAGAACAACTCCATTTGGCTCACTAACTTCACACACCATCAGGCTTCCAAGCAGCTCTCAAGGAAACTCAGTTTTCACACTCTATGCTTAGTACCCTTTGAGTGCCTAGGACTTAAATGAAGCTTGGGGAGCATCCCACACAAACGAATGCTCCACATGCGGGTTTTCATATTCCACCAACTCCACATTCACAGGCAATTTCAGCGCCACAGCCATTTTCAGATAGCCCTCAATGCAAAGGCTCTAGATGCAAATATTGGTGTGAGAGCTAATTCAATGAAGGAAACACTGCATGTTGGTGAAGGGCATATTGCAGAAGGATGAGCCGAGTGGTTCTTGTGGGAGAACAACTCCATTTGGCTCACTAACTTCACACACCATCAGGCTTCCAAGCAGCTCTCAAGGAAACTCAGTTTTCACACTCTATGCTTAGTGCCCTTTGAGTGCATTATCTAGGAATGAACCTGGTAGAGCATCCCACACAAACGAATGCTCCACATGCGGGTTTCACATGCCACCAACTCCACATTCACAGGCAACTTCAGCGCCACAGCCGTTTTCAGATAGCCCTCAATGCAAAGGCTCTAGACGCAAATATTGGTGTGAGAGCTAATTCAATCAAGGAAACACTGCATGTTGGTGAAGGGCATATTGCAGAAGGATCAGCTGAGTGGTTCTTGTGGGAGAACAACTCCATTTGGCTCACTAACTTCACACACCATCAGGCCTCCAAGCAGCTCTCAAGGAAACTCAGTTTTTACACTCTATGCTTAGTGCCCTTTGAGTGCTTAATCTAGGAATGAACCTGGTAGAGCATCCCACACAAACGAATGCTCCACATGCGGGTTTCACATGCCACCAACTCCACATTCACAGGCAACTTCAGCGCCACAGCCGTTTTCAGAAAGCCCTCAATGCAAAGGCTCTAGACGCAAATATTGGTGTGAGAGCTAATTCAATCAAGGAAACACTGCATGTTGGTGAAGGGCATATTGCAGAAGGATCAGCCGAGTGGTTCTTGTGGGAGAACAACTCCATTTGGCTCACTAACTTCACACACCATCAGGCTTCCAAGCAGCTCTCAAGGAAACTCAGTTTTCACACTCTATGCTTAGTGCCCTTTGAGTGCATTATCTAGGAATGAACCTGGTAGAGCATCCCACACAAACGAATGCTCCACATGCGGGTTTCACATGCCACCAACTCCACATTCACAGGCAACTTCAGCGCCACAGCCGTTTTCAGATAGCCCTCAATGCAAAGGCTCTAGACGCAAATATTGGTGTGAGAGCTAATTCAATCAAGGAAACACTGCATGTTGGTGAAGGGCATATTGAAGAAGGATCAGCCGAGTGGTTCTTGTGGGAGAACAACTCCATTTGGCTCACTAACTTCACACACCATCAGGCTTCCAAGCAGCTCTCAAGGAAACTCACTTTTCACACTCTATGCTTAGTGCCCTTTGAGTGCATTATCTAGGAATGAACCTGGTAGAGCATCCCACACAAACAAATGCTCCACATGCGGGTTTCACATGCCACCAACTCCACATTCACAGGCAACTTCAGCGCCACAGCCGTTTTCAGATAGCCCTCAATGCAAAGGCTCTAGACGCAAATATTGGTGTGAGAGCTAATTCAATCAAGGAAACACTGCATGTTGGTGAAGGGCATATTGAAGAAGGATCAGCCGAGTGGTTCTTGTGGGAGAACAACTCCATTTGGCTCACTAACTTCACACACGATCAGGCTTCCAAGCAGCTCTCAAGGAAACTCAATTTTCACACTCTATGCTTAGTGCCCTTTGAGTGCATTATCTAGGAATGAAGCTGGTAGAGCATCCCACACAAACGAATGCTCCACATGCGGGTTTCACATGCCACCAACTCCACATTCACAGGCAACTTCAGCGCCACAGCCGTTTTCAGATAGCCCTCAATGCAAAGGCTCTAGACGCAAATATTGGTGTGAGAGCTAATTCAATCAAGGAAACACTGCATGTTGGTGAAGGGCATATTGCAGAAGGATCAGCCGAGTGGTTCTTGTGGGAGAACAACTCCATTTGGCTCACTAACTTCACACACCATCAGGCTTCCAAGCAGCTCTCAAGGAAACTCAGGTTTCACACTCTATGCTTAGTGCCCTTTGAGTGCATTATCTAGGAATGAAGCTGGTAGAGCATCCCACACAAACGAATGCTCCACATGCGGGTTTCACATGCCACCAACTCCACATTCACAGGCAACTTCAGCGCCACAGCCGTTTTCAGATAGCCCTCAATGCAAAGGCTCTAGACGCAAATATTGGTGTGAGAGCTAATTCAATCAAGGAAACACTGCATGTTGGTGAAGGGCATATTGCAGAAGGATCAGCCGAGTGGTTCTTGTGGGAGAACAACTCCATTTGGCTCACTAACTTCACACACCATCAGGCTTCCAAGCAGCTCTCAAGGAAACTCAGTTTTCACACTCTATGCTTAGTGCCCTTTGAGTGCATTATCTAGGAATGAAGCTGGTAGAGCATCCCACACAAACGAATGCTCCACATGCGGGTTTCACATGCCACCAACTCCACATTCACAGGCAACTTCAGCGCCACAGCCGTTTTCAGATAGCCCTCAATGCAAAGGCTCTAGACGCAAATATTGGTGTGAGAGCTAATTCAATCAAGGAAACACTGCATGTTGGTGAAGGGCATATTGCAGAAGGATCAGCTGAGTGGTTCTTGTGGGAGAACAACTCCATTTGGCTCACTAACTTCACACACCATCAGGCCTCCAAGCAGCTCTCAAGGAAACTCAGTTTTTACACTCTATGCTTAGTGCCCTTTGAGTGCTTAATCTAGGAATGAACCTGGTAGAGCATCCCACAAAATCGAATGCTCCACATGCGGGTTTCACATGCCACCAACTCCACATTCAAGGGAAATTCTGCGCCACAGCCGTTTTCAGATAGCCCTCAATGCAAAGGCTCTAGACGCAAATATTGGTGTGAGAGCTAATTCAATCAAGGAAACACTGCATGTTGGTGAAGGGCATATTGCAGAAGGATCAGCCGAGTGGTTCTTGTGGGAGAACAACTCCATTTGGCTCACTAACTTCACACACCATCAGGCTTCCAAGCAGCTCTCAAGGAAACTCACTTTTCACGCTCTATGCTTAGTGCCCTTTGAGTGCATTATCTAGGAATGAACCTGGTAGAGCATCCAACACAAACGAATGCTCCACATGCGGGTTTCACATGACACCAACTCCACATTCACAGGCAACTTCAGCGCCACAGCCGTTTTCAGATAGCCCTCAATGCAAAGGCTCTAGACGCAAATATTGGTGTGAGAGCTAATTCAATCAAGGAAACACTGCATGTTGGTGAAGGGCATATTGAAGAAGGATCAGCCGAGTGGTTCTTGTGGGAGAACAACTCCATTTGGCTCACTAACTTCACACACCATCAGGCTTCCAAGCAGCTCTCAAGGAAACTCAGTTTTCACACTCTATGCTTAGTGCCCTTTGAGTGCTTAATCTAGGAATGAACCTGGTAGAGCATCCCACACAAACGAATGCTCCACATGCGGGTTTCACATGCCACCAACTCCACATTCACAGGCAACTTCAGCGCCACAGCCGTTTTCAGATTGCTCTCAATGCAAAGGCTCTAGACGCAAATATTGGTGTGAGAGCTAATTCAATCAAGGAAACACTGCATGTTGGTGAAGGGCATATTGCAGAAGGATCAGCCGAGTGTTTCTTGTGGGGGAACAACTCCATTTGGCTCACTAACTTCACACACCATCAGGCTTCCAAGCAGCTCTCAAGGAAACTCAGTTTTCACACTCTATGCTTAGTGCCCTTTGAGTGCATTATCTAGGAATGAAGCTGGTAGAGCATCCCACACAAACGAATGCTCCACATGCGGGTTTCACATGCCACCAACTCCACATTCACAGGCAACTTCAGCGCCACAGCTGTTTTCAGATAGCCCTCAATGCAAAGGCTCTAGACGCAAATATTGGTGTGAGAGCTAATTCAATCAAGGAAACACTGCATGTTGGTGAAGGGCATATTGCAGAAGGATCAGCCGAGTGGTTCTTGTGGGAGAACAACTCCATTTGGCTCACTAACTTCACACACCATCAGGCTTCCAAGCAGCTCTCAAGGAAACTCAGTTTTCACACTCTATGCTTAGTGCCCTTTGAGTGCATTATCTAGGAATGAACCTGGTAGAGCATCCCACACAAACGAATGCTCCACATGCGGTTTTCATATTCCACCAACTCCACATTCACAGGCAACTTCAGCGCCACAACCATTTTCAGATAGCCCTCAATGCAAAGGCTCTAGATGCAAATATTGGTGTGAGAGCTAATTCAATCAAGGAAACACTGCATGTTGGTGAAGGGCATATTGCAGAAGGATGAGCCGAGTGGTTCTTGTGGGAGAACAACTCCATTTGGCTCACTTCACACACCATCAGGCTTCCAAGCAGCTCTCAAGGAAACTCAGTTTTCACACTCTATGCTTAGTGCCCTTTGAGTGCATTATCTAGGAATGAAGCTGGTAGAGCATCCCACACAAACGAATGCTCCACATGCGGGTTTCACATGCCACCAACTCCACATTCACAGGCAACTTCAGCGCCACAGCCGTTTTCAGATAGCCCTCAATGCAAAGGCTCTAGACGCAAATATTGGTGTGAGAGCTAATTCAATCAAGGAAACACTGCATGTTGGTGAAGGGCATATTGAAGAAGGATCAGCCGAGTGGTTCTTGTGGGAGAACAACTCCATTTGGCTCACTAACTTCACACACCATCAGGCTTCCAAGCAGCTCTCAAGGAAACTCAGTTTTCACACTCTATGCTTAGTGCCCTTTGAGTGCCTAGGACTTAAATGGAGCTTGGGAGCATCCCACACAAACGAATGCTCCACATGCGGTTTTCATATTCCACCAACTCCACATTCACAGGCAACTTCAGCGCCACAGCCATTTTCAGATAGCCCTCAATGCAAAGGCTCTAGATGCAAATATTGGTGTGAGAGCTAATTCAATCAAGGAAACACTGCATGTTGGTGAAGGGCATATTGCAGAAGGATGAGCCGAGTGGTTCTTGTGGGAGAACAACTCCATTTGGCTCACTTCACACACCATCAGGCTTCCAAGCAGCTCTCAAGGAAACTCACTTTTCACACTCTATGCTTAGTGCCCTTTGAGTGCTTAATCTAGGAATGAACCTGGTAGAGCATCCCACACAAACGAATGCTCCACATGCGGGTTTCACATGCCACCAACTCCACATTCACAGGCAACTTCAGCGCCACAGCCGTTTTCAGATTGCTCTCAATGCAAAGGCTCTAGACGCAAATATTGGTGTGAGAGCTAATTCAATCAAGGAAACACTGCATGTTGGTGAAGGGCATATTGCAGAAGGATCAGCCGAGTGTTTCTTGTGGGGGAACAACTCCATTTGGCTCACTAACTTCACACACCATCAGGCTTCCAAGCAGCTCTCAAGGAAACTCAGTTTTCACACTCTATGCTTAGTGCCCTTTGAGTGCATTATCTAGGAATGAACCTGGTAGAGCATCCCACACAAACGAATGCTCCACATGCGGGTTTCACATGCCACCAACTCCACATTCACAGGCAACTTCAGCGCCACAGCTGTTTTCAGATAGCCCTCAATGCAAAGGCTCTAGACGCAAATATTGGTGTGAGAGCTAATTCAATCAAGGAAACACTGCATGTTGGTGAAGGGCATATTGCAGAAGGATCAGCCGAGTGGTTCTTGTGGGAGAACAACTCCATTTGGCTCACTAACTTCACACACCATCAGGCTTCCAAGCAGCTCTCAAGGAAACTCAGTTTTCACACTCTATGCTTAGTGCCCTTTGAGTGCATTATCTAGGAATGAACCTGGTAGAGCATCCCACACAAACGAATGCTCCACATGCGGTTTTCATATTCCACCAACTCCACATTCACAGGCAACTTCAGCGCCACAACCATTTTCAGATAGCCCTCAATGCAAAGGCTCTAGATGCAAATATTGGTGTGAGAGCTAATTCAATCAAGGAAACACTGCATGTTGGTGAAGGGCATATTGCAGAAGGATGAGCCGAGTGTTTCTTGTGGGAGAACAACTCCATTTGGCTCACTTCACACACCATCAGGCTTCCAAGCAGCTCTCAAGGAAACTCACTTTTCACACTCTATGCTTAGTGCCCTTTGAGTGCATTATCTAGGAATGAAGCTGGTAGAGCATCCCACACAAACGAATGCTCCACATGCGGGTTTCACATGCCACCAACTCCACATTCACAGGCAACTTCAGCGCCACAGCCGTTTTCAGATAGCCCTCAATGCAAAGGCTCTAGACGCAAATATTGGTGTGAGAGCTAATTCAATCAAGGAAACACTGCATGTTGGTGAAGGGCATATTGAAGAAGGATCAGCCGAGTGGTTCTTGTGGGAGAACAACTCCATTTGGCTCACTAACTTCACACACCATCAGGCTTCCAAGCAGCTCTCAAGGAAACTCAGTTTTCACACTCTATGCTTAGTGCCCTTTGAGTGCCTAGGACTTAAATGGAGCTTGGGGAGCATCCCACACAAACGAATGCTCCACATGCGGTTTTCATATTCCACCAACTCCACATTCACAGGCAACTTCAGCGCCACAGCCATTTTCAGATAGCCCTCAATGCAAAGGCTCTAGATGCAAATATTGGTGTGAGAGCTAATTCAATCAAGGAAACACTGCATGTTGGTGAAGGGCATATTGCAGAAGGATGAGCCGAGTGGTTCTTGTGGGAGAACAACTCCATTTGGCTCACTTCACACACCATCAGGCTTCCAAGCAGCTCTCAAGGAAACTCACTTTTCACACTCTATGCTTAGTGCCCTTTGAGTGCATTATCTAGGAATGAAGCTGGTAGAGCATCCCACACAAACGAATGCTCCACATGCGGGTTTCACATGCCACCAACTCCACATTCACAGGCAACTTCAGCGCCACAGCTGTTTTCAGATAGCCCTCAATGCAAAGGCTCTAGACGCAAATATTGGTGTGAGAGCTAATTCAATCAAGGAAACACTGCATGTTGGTGAAGGGCATATTACAGAAGGATCAGCCGAGTGGTTCTTGTGGGAGAACAACTCCATTTGGCTCACTAACTTCACACACCATCAGGCTTCCAAGCAGCTCTCAAGGAAACTCAGTTTTCACACTCTATGCCTAGTGCCCTTTGAGTGCTTAATCTAGGAATGAACCTGGTAGAGCATCCCACACAAACGAATGCTCCACATGCGGGTTTCACATGCCACCAACTCCACATTCACAGGCAACTTCAGCGCCACAGCCGTTTTCAGAAAGCCCTCAATGCAAAGGCTCTAGACGCAAATATTGGTGTGAGAGCTAATTCAATCAAGGAAACACTGCATGTTGGTGAAGGGCATATTGAAGAAGGATCAGCCGAGTGGTTCTTGTGGGAGAACAACTCCATTTGGCTCACTAACTTCACACACCATCAGGCTTCCAAGCAGCTCTCAAGGAAACTCAGTTTTCACACTCTATGCTTAGTGCCCTTTGAGTGCATTATCTAGGAATGAAGCTGGTAGAGCATCCCACACAAACGAATGCTCCACATGCGGGTTTCACATGCCACCAACTCCACATTCACAGGCAACTTCAGCGCCACAGCCGTTTTCAGATAGCCCTCAATGCAAAGGCTCTAGACGCAAATATTGGTGTGAGAGCTAATTCAATCAAGGAAACACTGCATGTTGGTGAAGGGCATATTGCAGAAGGATCAGCCGAGTGGTTCTTGTGGGAGAACAACTCCATTTGGCTCACTAACTTCACACACCATCAGGCTTCCAAGCAGCTCTCAAGGAAACTCAGTTTTCACACTCTATGCTTAGTGCCCTTTGAGTGCATTATCTAGGAATGAACCTGGTAGAGCATCCCACACAAACGAATGCTCCACATGCGGGTTTCATATTCCACCAACTCCACATTCACAGGCAACTTCAGCGCCACAGCCGTTTTCAGATAGCCCTCAATGCAAAGGCTCTAGACGCAAATATTGGTGTGAGAGCTAATTCAATCAAGGAAACACTGCATGTTGGTGAAGGGCATATTGCAGAAGGATCAGCCGAGTGGTTCTTGTGGGAGAACAACTCCATTTGGCTCACTAACTTCACACACCATCAGGCCTCCAAGCAGCTCTCAAGGAAACTCAGTTTTCACACTCTATGCTTAGTGCCCTTTGAGTGCATTATCTAGGAATGAACCTGGTAGAGCATCCCACACAAACGAATGCTCCACATGCGGGTTTCACATGCCACCAACTCCACATTCACAGGCAACTTCAGCGCCACAGCCGTTTTCAGAAAGCCCTCAATGCAAAGGCTCTAGACGCAAATATTGGTGTGAGAGCTAATTCAATCAAGGAAACACTGCATGTTGGTGAAGGGCATATTGCAGAAGGATCAGCCGAGTGGTTCTTGTGGGAGAACAACTCCATTTGGCTCACTAACTTCACACACCATCAGGCTTCCAAGCAGCTCTCAAGGAAACTCAGTTTTCACACTCTATGCTTAGTGCCCTTTGAGTGCATTATCTAGGAATGAACCTGGTAGAGCATCCCACACAAACGAATGCTCCACATGCGGGTTTCACATGCCACCAACTCCACATTCACAGGCAACTTCAGCGCCACAGCCGTTTTCAGATAGCCCTCAATGCAAAGGCTCTAGACGCAAATATTGGTGTGAGAGCTAATTCAATCAAGGAAACACTGCATGTTGGTGAAGGGCATATTGCAGAAGGATCAGCTGAGTGGTTCTTGTGGGAGAACAACTCCATTTGGCTCACTAACTTCACACACCATCAGGCCTCCAAGCAGCTCTCAAGGAAACTCAGTTTTCACACTCTATGCTTAGTGCCCTTTGAGTGCATTATCTAGGAATGAACCTGGTAGAGCATCCCACACAAACGAATGCTCCACATGCGGGTTTCACATGCCACCAACTCCACATTCACAGGCAACTTCAGCGCCACAGCCGTTTTCAGATAGCCCTCAATGCAAAGGCTCTAGACGCAAATATTGGTGTGAGAGCTAATTCAATCAAGGAAACACTGCATGTTGGTGAAGGGCATATTGCAGAAGGATCAGCCGAGTGGTTCTTGTGGGAGAACAACTCCATTTGGCTCACTAACTTCACACACCATCAAGCTTCCAAGCAGCTCTCAAGGAAACTCAGTTTTCACACTCTATGCTTAGTGCCCTTTGAGTGCATTATCTAGGAATGAACCTGGTAGAGCATCCCACACAAACGAATGCTCCACATGCGGGTTTCACATGCCACCAACTCCACATTCACAGGCAACTTCAGCGCCACAGCCGTTTTCAGATAGCCCTCAATGCAAAGGCTCTAGACGCAAATATTGGTGTGAGAGCTAATTCAATCAAGGAAACACTGCATGTTGGTGAAGAGCATAATACAGAAGGATCAGCCGAGTGGTTCTTGTGGGAGAACAACTCCATTTGGCTCACTAACTTCACACACCATCAGGCTTCCAAGCAGCTCTCAAGGAAACTCAGTTTTCAAACTCTATGCTTAGTGCCCTTTGAGTGCCTAGGACTTAAATGAAGCTTGGTGAGCATCCCACACAAACGAATGCTCCACATGCGGGTTTCATATTCCACCAACTCCACATTCACAGGCAACTTCAGCGCCACAGCCATTTTCAGATAGCCCTCAATGCAAAGGCTCTAGATGCAAATATTGGTGTGAGAGCTAATTCAATCAAGGAAACACTGCATGTTGGTGAAGGGCATATTGCAGAAGGATGAGCCGAGTGGTTCTTGTGCGAGAACAACTCCATTTGGCTCACTTCACACACCATCAGGCTTCCAAGCAGCTCTCAAGGAAACTCAGTTTTCACAATCTATGCTTAGTGCCCTTTGAGTGCATTATCTAGGAATGAAGCTGGTAGAGCATCCCACACAAACGAATGCTCCACATGCGGGTTTCACATGCCACCAACTCCACATTCACAGGCAACTTCAGCGCCACAGCCGTTTTCAGATAGCCCTCAATGCAAAGGCTCTAGACGCAAATATTGGTGTGAGAGCTAATTCAATCAAGGAAACACTGCATGTTGGTGAAGGGCATATTGCAGAAGGATCAGCTGAGTGGTTCTTGTGGGAGAATAACTCCATTTGGCTCACTAACTTCACACACCATCAGGCCTCCAAGCAGCTCTCAAGGAAACTCAGTTTTTACACTCTATGTTTAGTGCCCTTTGAGTGCTTAATCTAGGAATGAACCTGGTAGAGCATCCCACACAATCGAATGCTCCACATGCGGGTTTCACATGCCACCAAATCCACATTCAAGGGAAATTCTGCACCCCAGCCGTTTTCAGATAGCCCTCAATGCAAAGGA
>NW_026699927.1:0-81782 GCF_030435755.1 Ochotona princeps | reverse complement strand
GTTCATTCCTAGATAATGCACTCAAAGGGCACTAAGTATAGACTGTGAAAACTGAGTTTCCTTGAGAGCTGCTTGGAAGCCTGATGGTGTGTGAAGTTAGTGAGCCAAATGGAGTTGTTCTCCCACAAGAACCACTCGGCTGATCCTTCTTCAATATGCCCTTCAACAACATGCGGTTTTTCCTTGATTGAATTAGCTCTCACACCAATATTTGTGTCTAGAGTCTTTGCATTGAGGGCTATCTGAAAACGGCTGTGGCGCTGAAGTTGCCTGTGAATGTGGAGTTGGTGGCATGTGAAACCCGCATGTGGAGCATTTGTTTGTGTGGGATGCTCTACCAGGTTCATTCCTAGATAATGCACTCAAAGGTCACTAAGCATAGAGTGTGAAAACTGAGTTTCCTTGAGAGCTGCTTGGAAGCCTGATGGTGTGTGAAGTTAGTGAGCCAAATGGAGTTGTTTTCCCACAAGAACCACTCGGCTGATCCTTCTTCAATATGCCCTTCACAAACATGCAGTGTTTCCTTGATTGAATTAGCTCTCACACCAATATTTGTGCCTAGAGCCTTTGCATTGAGGGCTATCTGAAAACGGCTGTGGCGCTGAAGTTGCCTGTGAATGTGGAGTTGGTGGCATGTGAAACCCGCATGTGGAGCATTCGTTTGTGTGGGATGCTCTACCAGGTTCATTCCTAGATAATGCACTCAAAGGGCACTAAGCATAGAGTGTGAAAACTGAGTTTCCTTGAGAGCTGCTTGGAAGCCTGATGGTGTGTGAAGTTAGTGAGCCAAATGGAGTTGTTCTCCCACAAGAACCACTCGGCTGATCCTTCTTCAATATGCCCTTCACCAACATGCAGTGTTTCCTTGATTGAATTAGCTCTCACACCAATATTTGTGTCTAGAGCCTTTGCATTGAGGGCTATCTGAAAACGGCTGTGGTGCTGAAGTTGCCTGTGATTGTGGAGTTGGTGGCATGTGAAACCCGCATGTGGAGCATTCGTTTGTGTGGGATGCTCTACCAGCTTCATTTCAGTCCAAGGCACTCAAAGGGCACTAAGCATAAAGTGTGAAAACTGAGTTTCCTTGAGAGCTGCTTGGAAGCCTGAAGGTGTGTGACGTTAGTGAGCCAAATGGAGTTGTTCTCCCACAAGAACCACTCGGCTGATCCTTCTTCAATATGCCCTTCACCAACATGCAGTGTTTCCTTGATTGAATTAGCTCTCACACCAATATTTGCGTCTAGAGCCTTTGCATTGAGGGCTATCTGAAAACGGCTGTGGCGCTGAAGTTGCCTGAGAATGTGGAGTTGGTGGCATGTGAAACCCGCATGTGGAGCATTCGTTTGTGTGGGATGCTCTACCAGGTTCATTCCTAGATAATGCACTCAAAGGGCACTAAGCATAGAGTGTGAAAACTGAGTTTCCTTGAGAGCTGCTTGGAAGCCTGATGGTGTGTGAAGTTAGTGAGCCAAATGGAGTTGTTCTCCCACAAGAACCACTCGGCTGATCCTTCTTCAATATGCCCTTCACCAACATGCAGTGTTTCCTTGATTGAATTAGCACTCACACAAATATTTGCGTCTAGAGCCTTTGCATTGAGGGCTATCTGAAAACAGCTGTGGCGCTGAAGTTACCTGTGAATGTGGAGTTGGTGGCATGTGAAACCCGCATGTGGAGCATTCGTTTGTGTGGGATGCTCTACCAGGTTCATTCCTAGATAATGCTCTCAAAGGGCACTAAGCATAGAGTGTGAAAACTGAGTTTCCTTGAGAGCTGCTTGGAAGCCTGATGGTGTGTGAAGTTAGTGAGCCAAATGGAGTTGTTCTCTCACAAGAACCACTCGGCTGATCCTTCTTCAATATGCCCTTCACCAACATGCAGTGTTTCGTTGATTGAATTAGCTCTCACACCAATATTTGTGTCTAGAGCCTTTGCATTGAGGGCTATTTGAAAACGGCTGTGGCGCTGAAGTTGCCTGAGAATGTGGAAGTTGGTGGCATGTGAAACCCGCATGTGGAGCATTCGTTTGTGTGGGATGCTCTACCAGGTCATTCCCAGATAATGCACTCAAAGGGCACTAAGCATAGAGTGTGAAAACTGAGTTTCCTTGAGAGCTGCTTGGAAGCCTGATGGTGTGTGAAGTTAGTGAGCCAAATGGAGTTGTTCTCCCACAAGAACCACTCGGCTGATCCTTTTTCAATGTGCCCTTCACCAACATGCAGTGTTTCCTTGATTGAATTAGCTCTCACACCAATATTTGCGTCTAGAGCCTTTGCATTGAGGGCTATCTGAAAACGGCTGTGGCGCTGATGTTGCCTGTGAATGTGGAGTTGGTGGCATGTGAAACCCGCATGTGGAGCATTCGTTTGTGTGGGATGCTCTACCAGCTTCATTTCAGTCCTAGGCACTCAAAGGGCACTAAGCATAGAGTGTGAAAACTGAGTTTTCCTTGAGAGCTGCTTGGAAGCCTGATGGTGTGTGAAGTTAGTGAGCCAAATGGAGTTGTTCTCCCACAAGAACCACTCGGCTGATCCTTCTTCAATATGCCCTTCACCAACATGCAGTGTTTCCTTGATTGAATTAGCTCTCACACCAATATTTGTGTCTAGAGTCTTTGCATTGAGGGCTATCTGAAAACGGCTGTGGCGCTGAAGTTGCCTGTGAATGTGGAGTTGGTGGCATGTGAAACCCGCATGTGGAGCATTCGTTTGTGTGGGATGCTCTACCAGCTTCATTTCAGTCCTAGGCACTCAAAGGGCAGTAAGCATAAAGTGTGAAAACTGAGTTTCCTTGAGAGCTGCTTGGAAGCCTGATGGTGTGTGAAGTTAGTGAGCCAAATGGAGTTGTTCTCCCACAAGAACCACTCGGCTGATCCTTCTTCAATATGCCCTTCACCAACATGCGGTGTTTCCTTGATTGAATAAGCTCTCACACCAATATTTGTGTCTAGAGCCTTTGCATTGAGGGCTATCTGAAAACGGCTGTGGCGCTGAAGTTGCCTGAGAATGTGGAGTTGGTGGCATGTGAAACCCGCATGTGGAGCATTCGTTTGTGTGGGATGCTCCACCAGGTTCATTCCTAGATAATGCACTCAAAGGGCACTAAGCATAGAGTGTGAAAACTGAGTTTCCTTGAGAGCTGCTTGGAAGCCTGATGGTGTGTGAAGTTAGTGAGCCAAATGGAGTTGTTCTCCCACAAGAAGCACTCGGCTGATCCTTCTTCAATATGCCCTTCACCAACATGCAGTGTTTCCTTGATTGAATTAGCTCTCACACCAATATTTGTGTCTAGAGCCTTTGCATTGAGGGCTATCTGAAAACGGCTGTGGCGCTGAAGTTGCCTGTGAATGTGGAGTTGGTGGCATGTGAAACCCGCATGTGGAGCATTCGTTTGTGTGGGATGCTCTACCAGGTTCATTCCTAGATAATGCTCTCAAAGGGCACTAAGCATAGAGTGTGAAAACTGAGTTTCCTTGAGAGCTGCTTGGAAACCTGATGGTGTGTGAAGTTAGTGAGCCAAATGGAGTTGTTCTCCCACAAGAACCACTCGGCTGATCCTTCTTCAATATGCCCTTCACCAACATGCAGTGTTTCCTTGATTGAATTAGCTCTCACACAAATATTTGCGTCTAGAGCCTTTGCATTGAGCGCTATCTGAAAACGGCTGTGGCGCTGAAGTTGCCTGTCAATGTGGAGTTGGTGGCATGTGAAACCCGCATGTGGAGCATTCGTTTGTGTGGGATGCTCTACCAGGTTCATTCCCAGATAATGCACTCAAAGGGCACTAAGCATAGAGTGTGAAAACTGAGTTTCCTTGAGAGCTGCTTGGAAGCCTGATGGTGTGTGAAGTTAGTGAGCCAAATGGAGTTGTTCTCCCACAAGAACCACTCGGCTGATCCTTCTTCAATATGCCCTTCACCAACATGCAGTGTTTCCTTGATTGAATTAGCTCTCACACAAATATTTGCGTCTAGAGCCTTTGCATTGAGGGCTATCTGAAAACGGCTGTGGCGCTGAAGTTGCCTGAGAATGTGGAGTTGGTGGCATGTGAAACCCGCATGTGGAGCATTCGTTTGTGTGGGATGCTCTACCAGGTTCATTCCTAGATAATGCACTCAAAGGGCACTAAGCATAGAGTGTGAAAACTGAGTTTCCTTGAGAGCTGCTTGGAAGCCTGATGGTGTGTGAAGTTAGTGAGCCAAATGGAGTTGTTCTCTCACAAGAACCACTCGGCTGATCCTTCTTCAATATGCCCTTCACCAACATGCAGTGTTTCCTTGATTGAATTAGCTCTCACACCAATATTTGTGTCTAGAGCCTTTGCATTGAGGGCTATCTGAAAACGGCTGTGGCGCTGAAGTTGCCTGAGAATGTGGAGTTGGTGGCATGTGAAACCCGCATGTGGAGCATTTGTTTGTTGGGATGCTCTACCAGGTTCATTCCCAGATAATGCACTCAAAGGGCACTAAGCATAGAGTGTGAAAACTGAGTTTCCTTGAGAGCTGCTTGGAAGCCTGATGGTGTGTGAAGTTAGTGAGCCAAATGGAGTTGTTCTCCCACAAGAACCACTCGGCTGATCCTTCTTCAATATGCCCTTCACCAACATGCAGTGTTTCCTTGATTGAATTAGCTCTCACACCAATATTTGCGTCTAGAGCCTTTGCATTGAGGGCTATCTGAAAACGGCTGTGGCGCTGAAGTTGCCTGAGAATGTGGAGTTGGTGACATGTGAAACCCGCATGTGGAACATTCGTTTGTGTGGGATGCTCTACAGGTTCATTCCTAGATATTGCACTCAAAGGGCACTAAGCATAGAGTGTGAAAACTGAGTTTCCTTGAGAGCTGCTTGGAAGCCTGATGGTGTGTGAAGTTAGTGAGCCAAATGGAGTTGTTCTCCCACAAGAACCACTCGGCTGATCCTTCTTCAATATGCCCTTCACCAACATGCAGTGTTTCCTTGATTGAATTAGCTCTCACACCAATATTTGCGTCTAGAGCCTTTGCATTGAGGGCTATCTGAAACGGCTGTGGCGCTGAAGTTGCCTGTGAATGTGGAGTTGGTGACATGTGAAACCCGCATGTGGAGCATTCGTTTGTGTGGGATGCTCTACCAGGTTCATTCCTAGATAATGCACTCAAAGGGCACTAAGCATAGAGTGTGAAAACTGAGTTTCCTTGAGAGCTGCTTGGAAGCCTGATGGTGTGTGAAGTTAGTGAGCCAAATGGAGTTGTTCTCTCACAAGAACCACTCGGCTGATCCTTCTTCAATATGCCCTTCACCAACATGCAGTGTTTCCTTGATTGAATTAGCTCTCACACCAATATTTGTGTCTAGAGCCTTTGCATTGAGGGCTATCTGAAAACGGCTGTGGCGCTGAAGTTGCCTGTGAATGTGGAGTTGGTGGCATGTGAAACCCGCATGTGGAGCATTTGTTTGTTGGGATGCTCTACCAGGTTCATTCCCAGATAATGCACTCAAAGGGCACTAAGCATAGAGTGTGAAAACTGAGTTTCCTTGAGAGCTGCTTGGAAGCCTGATGGTGTGTGAAGTTAGTGAGCCAAATGGAGTTGTTCTCCCACAAGAACCATTCGGCTGATCCTTCTTCAATATGCCCTTCACCAACATGCAGTGTTTCCTTGATTGAATTAGCTCTCACACCAATATTTGCGTCTAGAGCCTTTGCATTGAGGGCTATCTGAAAACGGCTGTGGCGCTGAAGTTGCCTGAGAATGTGGAGTTGGTGGCATGTGAAACCCGCATGTGGAGCATTCGTTTGTGTGGGATGCTCTACCAGGTTCATTCCTAGATAATGCACTCAAAGGGCACTAAGCATAGAGTGTGAAAACTGAGTTTCCTTGAGAGCTGCTTGGAAGCCTGATGGTGTGTGAAGTTAGTGAGCCAAATGTAGTTGTTCTCCCACAAGAACCACTCGGCTGATCCTTCTTCAATATGCCCTTCACCAACATGCAGTGTTTCCTTGATTGAATTAGCTCTCACACCAATATTTGCGTCTAGAGCCTTTGCATTGAGGGCTATCTGAAAACGGCTGTGGCGCTGAAGTTGCCTGAGAATGTGGAGTTGGTGGCATGTGAAACCCGCATGTGGAGCATTCGTTTGTGTGGGATGCTCTACCAGGTTCATTCCTAGATAATGCACTCAAAGGGCACTAAGCATAGAGTGTGAAAACTGAGTTTCCTTGAGAGCTGCTTGGAAGCCTGATGGTGTGTGAAGTTAGTGAGCCAAATGGAGTTGTTCTCCCACAAGAACCACTCGGCTGATCCTTCTTCAATATGCCCTTCACCAACATGCAGTGTTTCCTTGATTGAATTAGCACTCACACAAATATTTGCGTCTAGAGCCTTTGCATTGAGGGCTATCTGAAAACAGCTGTGGCGCTGAAGTTACCTGTGAATGTGGAGTTGGTGGCATGTGAAACCCGCATGTGGAGCATTCGTTTGTGTGGGATGCTCTACCAGGTTCATTCCTAGATAATGCTCTCAAAGGGCACTAAGCATAGAGTGTGAAAACTGAGTTTCCTTGAGAGCTGCTTGGAAGCCTGATGGTGTGTGAAGTTAGTGAGCCAAATGGAGTTGTTCTCTCACAAGAACCACTCGGCTGATCCTTCTTCAATATGCCCTTCACCAACATGCAGTGTTTCGTTGATTGAATTAGCTCTCACACCAATATTTGTGTCTAGAGCCTTTGCATTGAGGGCTATCTGAAAACGGCTGTGGCGCTGAAGTTGCCTGAGAATGTGGAGTTGGTGGCATGTGAAACCCGCATGTGGAGCATTCGTTTGTGTGGGATGCTCTACCAGGTTCATTCCCAGATAATGCACTCAAAGGGCACTAAGCATAGAGTGTGAAAACTGAGTTTCCTTGAGAGCTGCTTGGAAGCCTGATGGTGTGTGAAGTTAGTGAGCCAAATGGAGTTGTTCTCCCACAAGAACCACTCGGCTGATCCTTTTTCAATGTGCCCTTCACCAACATGCAGTGTTTCCTTGATTGAATTAGCTCTCACACCAATATTTGCGTCTAGAGCCTTTGCATTGAGGGCTATCTGAAAACGGCTGTGGCGCTGATGTTGCCTGTGAATGTGGAGTTGGTGGCATGTGAAACCCGCATGTGGAGCATTCGTTTGTGTGGGATGCTCTACCAGCTTCATTTCAGTCCTAGGCACTCAAAGGGCACTAAGCATAGAGTGTGAAAACTGAGTTTCCTTGAGAGCTGCTTGGAAGCCTGATGGTGTGTGAAGTTAGTGAGCCAAATGGAGTTGTTCTCCCACAAGAACCACTCGGCTGATCCTTCTTCAATATGCCCTTCACCAACATGCAGTGTTTCCTTGATTGAATTAGCTCTCACACCAATATTTGTGTCTAGAGTCTTTGCATTGAGGGCTATCTGAAAACGGCTGTGGCGCTGAAGTTGCCTGTGAATGTGGAGTTGGTGGCATGTGAAACCCGCATGTGGAGCATTCGTTTGTGTGGGATGCTCTACCAGCTTCATTTCAGTCCTAGGCACTCAAAGGGCAGTAAGCATAAAGTGTGAAAACTGAGTTTCCTTGAGAGCTGCTTGGAAGCCTGATGGTGTGTGAAGTTAGTGAGCCAAATGGAGTTGTTCTCCCACAAGAACCACTCGGCTGATCCTTCTTCAATATGCCCTTCACCAACATGCGGTGTTTCCTTGATTGAATAAGCTCTCACACCAATATTTGTGTCTAGAGCCTTTGCATTGAGGGCTATCTGAAAACGGCTGTGGCGCTGAAGTTGCCTGAGAATGTGGAGTTGGTGGCATGTGAAACCCGCATGTGGAGCATTCGTTTGTGTGGGATGCTCCACCAGGTTCATTCCTAGATAATGCACTCAAAGGGCACTAAGCATAGAGTGTGAAAACTGAGTTTCCTTGAGAGCTGCTTGGAAGCCTGATGGTGTGTGAAGTTAGTGAGCCAAATGGAGTTGTTCTCCCACAAGAAGCACTCGGCTGATCCTTCTTCAATATGCCCTTCACCAACATGCAGTGTTTCCTTGATTGAATTAGCTCTCACACCAATATTTGTGTCTAGAGCCTTTGCATTGAGGGCTATCTGAAAACGGCTGTGGCGCTGAAGTTGCCTGTGAATGTGGAGTTGGTGGCATGTGAAACCCGCATGTGGAGCATTCGTTTGTGTGGGATGCTCTACCAGGTTCATTCCTAGATAATGCTCTCAAAGGGCACTAAGCATAGAGTGTGAAAACTGAGTTTCCTTGAGAGCTGCTTGGAAACCTGATGGTGTGTGAAGTTAGTGAGCCAAATGGAGTTGTTCTCCCACAAGAACCACTCGGCTGATCCTTCTTCAATATGCCCTTCACCAACATGCAGTGTTTCCTTGATTGAATTAGCTCTCACACAAATATTTGCGTCTAGAGCCTTTGCATTGAGCGCTATCTGAAAACGGCTGTGGCGCTGAAGTTGCCTGTCAATGTGGAGTTGGTGGCATGTGAAACCCGCATGTGGAGCATTCGTTTGTGTGGGATGCTCTACCAGGTTCATTCCAGATAATGCACTCAAAGGGCACTAAGCATAGAGTGTGAAAACTGAGTTTCCTTGAGAGCTGCTTGGAAGCCTGATGGTGTGTGAAGTTAGTGAGCCAAATGGAGTTGTTCTCCCACAAGAACCACTCGGCTGATCCTTCTTCAATATGCCCTTCACCAACATGCAGTGTTTCCTTGATTGAATTAGCTCTCACACCAATATTTGCGTCTAGAGCCTTTGCATTGAGGGCTATCTGAAAACGGCTGTGGCGCTGAAGTTGCCTGAGAATGTGGAGTTGGTGGCATGTGAAACCCGCATGTGGAGCATTCGTTTGTGTGGGATGCTCTACCAGGTTCATTCCTAGATAATGCACTCAAAGGGCACTAAGCATAGAGTGTGAAAACTGAGTTTCCTTGAGAGCTGCTTGGAAGCCTGATGGTGTGTGAAGTTAGTGAGCCAAATGGAGTTGTTCTCTCACAAGAACCACTCGGCTGATCCTTCTTCAATATGCCCTTCACCAACATGCAGTGTTTCCTTGATTGAATTAGCTCTCACACCAATATTTGTGTCTAGAGCCTTTGCATTGAGGGCTATCTGAAAACGGCTGTGGCGCTGAAGTTGCCTGAGAATGTGGAGTTGGTGGCATGTGAAACCCGCATGTGGAGCATTTGTTTGTTGGGATGCTCTACCAGGTTCATTCCCAGATAATGCACTCAAAGGGCACTAAGCATAGAGTGTGAAAACTGAGTTTCCTTGAGAGCTGCTTGGAAGCCTGATGGTGTGTGAAGTTAGTGAGCCAAATGGAGTTGTTCTCCCACAAGAACCACTCGGCTGATCCTTCTTCAATATGCCCTTCACCAACATGCAGTGTTTCCTTGATTGAATTAGCTCTCACACCAATATTTGCGTCTAGAGCCTTTGCATTGAGGGCTATCTGAAAACGGCTGTGGCGCTGAAGTTGCCTGAGAATGTGGAGTTGGTGACATGTGAAACCCGCATGTGGAACATTCGTTTGTGTGGGATGCTCTACCAGGTTCATTCCTAGATATTGCACTCAAAGGGCACTAAGCATAGAGTGTGAAAACTGAGTTTCCTTGAGAGCTGCTTGGAAGCCTGATGGTGTGTGAAGTTAGTGAGCCAAATGGAGTTGTTCTCCCACAAGAACCACTCGGCTGATCCTTCTTCAATATGCCCTTCACCAACATGCAGTGTTTCCTTGACTGAATTAGCTCTCACACCAATATTTGCGTCTAGAGCCTTTGCATTGAGGGCTATCTGAAAACGGCTGTGGCGCTGAAGTTGCCTGTGAATGTGGAGTTGGTGACATGTGAAACCCGCATGTGGAGCATTCGTTTGTGTGGGATGCTCTACCAGGTTCATTCCTAGATAATGCACTCAAAGGGCACTAAGCATAGAGTGTGAAAACTGAGTTTCCTTGAGAGCTGCTTGGAAGCCTGATGGTGTGTGAAGTTAGTGAGCCAAATGGAGTTGTTCTCTCACAAGAACCACTCGGCTGATCCTTCTTCAATATGCCCTTCACCAACATGCAGTGTTTCCTTGATTGAATTAGCTCTCACACCAATATTTGTGTCTAGAGCCTTTGCATTGAGGGCTATCTGAAAACGGCTGTGGCGCTGAAGTTGCCTGTGAATGTGGAGTTGGTGGCATGTGAAACCCGCATGTGGAGCATTTGTTTGTTGGGATGCTCTACCAGGTTCATTCCCAGATAATGCACTCAAAGGGCACTAAGCATAGAGTGTGAAAACTGAGTTTCCTTGAGAGCTGCTTGGAAGCCTGATGGTGTGTGAAGTTAGTGAGCCAAATGGAGTTGTTCTCCCACAAGAACCATTCGGCTG
This sequence comes from Ochotona princeps, assembly GCF_030435755.1. Classification (NCBI taxonomy): domain Eukaryota; kingdom Metazoa; phylum Chordata; class Mammalia; order Lagomorpha; family Ochotonidae; genus Ochotona; species Ochotona princeps. Next base: position 71,416 of record NW_026699927.1, on the reverse strand, counting down.
ATCCTTCTTCAATATGCCCTTCACCAACATGCAGTGTTTCCTTGATTGAATTAGCTCTCACACCAATATTTGCGTCTAGAGCCTTTGCATTGAGGGCTATCTGAAAACGGCTGTGGCGCTGAAGTTGCCTGAGAATGTGGAGTTGGTGGCATGTGAAACCCGCATGTGGAGCATTCGTTTGTGTGGGATGCTCTACCAGGTTCATTCCTAGATAATGCACTCAAAGGGCACTAAGCATAGAGTGTGAAAACTGAGTTTCCTTGAGAGCTGCTTGGAAGCCTGATGGTGTGTGAAGTTAGTGAGCCAAATGGAGTTGTTCTCCCACAAGAACCACTCGGCTGATCCTTCTTCAATATGCCCTTCACCAACATGCAGTGTTTCCTTGATTGAATTAGCTCTCACACCAATATTTGCGTCTAGAGCCTTTGCATTGAGGGCTATCTGAAAACGGCTGTGGCGCTGAAGTTGCCTGAGAATGTGGAGTTGGTGGCATGTGAAACCCGCATGTGGAGCATTCGTTTGTGTGGGATGCTCTACCAGGTTCATTCCTAGATAATGCACTCAAAGGGCACTAAGCATAGAGTGTGAAAACTGAGTTTCCTTGAGAGCTGCTTGGAAGCCTGATGGTGTGTGAAGTTAGTGAGCCAAATGGAGTTGTTCTCTCACAAGAACCACTCGGCTGATCCTTCTTCAATATGCCCTTCACCAACATGCAGTGTTTCCTTGATTGAATTAGCTCTCACACCAATATTTGCGTCTAGAGCCTTTGCATTGAGGGCTATCTGAAAACGGCTGTGGCGCTGAAGTTGCCTGAGAAAGTGGAGTTGGTGGCATGTGAAACCCGCATGTGGAGCATTCGTTTGTGTGGGATGCTCTACCAGGTTCATTCCTAGATAATGCACTCAAAGGGCACTAAGCATAGAGTGTGAAAACTGAGTTTCCTTGAGAGCTGCTTGGAAGCCTGATGGTGTGTGAAGTTAGTGAGCCAAATGGAGTTGTTCTCCCACAAGAACCACTCGGCTGATCCTTCTTCAATATGCCCTTCACCAACATGCAGTGTTTCCTTGATTGAATTAGCTCTCACACCGATATTTGTGTCTAGAGCCTTTGCATTGAGGGCTATCTGAAAACGGCTGTGGCGCTGAAGTTGCCTAAGAATGTGGAGTTGGTGACATGTGAAACCCGCATGTGGAGCATTCGTTTGTGTGGGATGCTCACCAACCTTCATTTCAGTCCTAGGTACTCAAAAGGCACTAAGCATAGAGTGTGAAAACTGAGTTTCCTTGAGAGCTGCTTGGAAGCCTGATGGTGTGTGAAGTTAGTGAGCCAAATGGAGTTGTTCTCCCACAAGAACCACTCGGCTGATCCTTCTTCCATATGCCCTTCACCAACATGCAGTGTTTCCTTGATTGAATTAGCTCTCACACTAATATTTGTGTGTAGAGCCTTTGCATTGAGGGCTATCTGAAAACGGCTGTGGCGCTGAAGTTGCCTGTGAATGTGGAGTTGGTGGCATGTGAAACCCGCATGTGGAGCATTCGTTTGTGTGGGATGCTCTACCAGGTTCATTCCTAGATAATGCTCTCAAAGGGCACTAAGCATAGAGTGTGAAAACTGAGTTTCCTTGAGAGCTGCTTGGAAACCTGATGGTGTGTGAAGTTAGTGAGCCAAATGGAGTTGTTCTCCCACAAGAACCACTCGGCTGATCCTTCTTCAATATGCCCTTCACCAACATGCAGTGTTTCCTTGATTGAATTAGCTCTCACACCAATATTTGCGTCTAGAGCCTTTGCATTGAGGGCTATCTGAAAACGGCTGTGGTGCTGAAGTTGCCTGAGAATGTGGAGTTGGTGGCATGTGAAACCCGCATGTGGAGCATTCGTTTGTGTGGGATGCTCTACCAGGTTCATTCCTAGATAATGCACTCAAAGGGCACTAAGCATAGAGTGTGAAAACTGAGTTTCCTTGAGAGCTGCTTGGAAGCCTGATGGTGTGTGAAGTTAGTGAGCCAAATGGAGTTGTTCTCCCACAAGAACCACTCGGCTGATCCTTCTTCAATATGCCCTTCACCAACATGCAGTGTTTCCTTGATTGAATTAGCTCTCACACCAATATTTGCGTCTAGAGCCTTTGCATTGAGGGCTATCTGAAAACGGCTGTGGCGCTGAAGTTGCCTGTGAATGTGGAGTTGGTGGCATGTGAAACCCGCATGTGGAGCATTCGTTTGTGTGGGATGCTCTACCAGGTTCATTCCTAGATAATGCACTCAAAGGGCACTAAGCATAGAGTGTGAAAACTGAGTTTCCTTGAGAGCTGCTTGGAAGCCTGATGGTGTGTGAAGTTAGTGAGCCAAATGGAGTTGTTCTCTCACAAGAACCACTCGGCTGATCCTTCTTCAATATGCCCTTCACCAACATGCAGTGTTTCCTTGATTGAATTAGCTCTCACACCAATATTTGTGTCTAGAGCCTTTGCATTGAGGGCTATCTGAAAACGGCTGTGGCGCTGAAGTTGCCTGTGAATGTGGAGTTGGTGGCATGTGAAACCCGCATGTGGAGCATTTGTTTGTTGGGATGCTCTACCAGGTTCATTCCCAGATAATGCACTCAAAGGGCACTAAGCATAGAGTGTGAAAACTGAGTTTCCTTGAGAGCTGCTTGGAAACCTGATGGTGTGTGAAGTTAGTGAGCCAAATGGAGTTGTTCTCCCACAAGAACCACTCGGCTGATCCTTCTTCAATATGCCCTTCACCAACATGCAGTGTTTCCTTGATTGAATTAGCTCTCACACCAATATTTGCGTCTAGAGCCTTTGCATTGAGGGCTATCTGAAAACGGCTGTGGCGCTGAAGTTGCCTGAGAATGTGGAGTTGGTGGCATGTGAAACCCGCATGTGGAGCATTCGTTTGTGTGGGATGCTCTACCAGGTTCATTCCTAGATAATGCACTCAAAGGGCACTAAGCATAGAGTGTGAAAACTGAGTTTCCTTGAGAGCTGCTTGGAAGCCTGATGGTGTGTGAAGTTAGTGAGCCAAATGGAGTTGTTCTCCCACAAGAACCACTCGGCTGATCCTTCTTCAATATGCCCTTCACCAACATGCAGTGTTTCCTTGATTGAATTAGCTCTCACACCAATATTTGTGTCTAGATCCTTTGCATTGAGGGCTATCTGAAAACGGCTGTGGCGCTGAAGTTGCCTGTGAATGTGGAGTTGGTGGCATGTGAAACCCGCATGTGGAGCATTCGTTTGTGTGGGATGCTCTACCAGGTTCATTCCTAGATAATGCACTCAAAGGGCACTAAGCCTAGCGTGTGAAAACTGAGTTTCCTTGAGAGCTGCTTGGAAGCCTGATGGTGTGTGAAGTTAGTGAGCCAAATGGAGTTGTTCTCCCACAAGAACCACTCGGCTGATCCTTCTTCAATATGCCCTTCACCAACATGCAGTGTTTCCTTGATTGAATTAGCTCTCACACAAATATTTGCGTCTAGAGCCTTTGCATTGAGGGCTATCTGAAAACGGCTGTGGCGCTGAAGTTGCCTGTGAATGTGGAGTTGGTGGCATGTGAAACCCGCATGTGGAGCATTCGTTTGTGTGGGATGCTCTACCAGGTTCATTCCTAGATAATGCTCTCAAAGGGCACTAAGCATAGAGTGTGAAAACTGAGTTTCCTTGAGAGCTGCTTGGAAACCTGATGGTGTGTGAAGTTAGTGAGCCAAATGGAGTTGTTCTCCCACAAGAACCACTCGGCTGATCCTTCTTCAATATGCCCTTCACCAACATGCAGTGTTTCCTTGATTGAATTAGCTCTCACACCAATATTTGCGTCTAGAGCCTTTGCATTGAGGGCTATCTGAAAACGGCTGTGGTGCTGAAGTTGCCTGAGAATGTGGAGTTGGTGGCATGTGAAACCCGCATGTGGAGCATTCGTTTGTGTGGGATGCTCTACCAGGTTCATTCCTAGATAATGCACTCAAAGGGCACTAAGCATAGAGTGTGAAAACTGAGTTTCCTTGAGAGCTGCTTGGAAGCCTGATGGTGTGTGAAGTTAGTGAGCCAAATGGAGTTGTTCTCCCACAAGAACCACTCGGCTGATCCTTCTTCAATATGCCCTTCACCAACATGCAGTGTTTCCTTGATTGAATTAGCTCTCACACCAATATTTGCGTCTAGAGCCTTTGCATTGAGGGCTATCTGAAAACGGCTGTGGCGCTGAAGTTGCCTGTGAATGTGGAGTTGGTGGCATGTGAAACCCGCATGTGGAGCATTCGTTTGTGTGGGATGCTCTACCAGGTTCATTCCTAGATAATGCACTCAAAGGGCACTAAGCATAGAGTGTGAAAACTGAGTTTCCTTGAGAGCTGCTTGGAAGCCTGATGGTGTGTGAAGTTAGTGAGCCAAATGGAGTTGTTCTCTCACAAGAACCACTCGGCTGATCCTTCTTCAATATGCCCTTCACCAACATGCAGTGTTTCCTTGATTGAATTAGCTCTCACACCAATATTTGTGTCTAGAGCCTTTGCATTGAGGGCTATCTGAAAACGGCTGTGGCGCTGAAGTTGCCTGTGAATGTGGAGTTGGTGGCATGTGCAACCCGCATGTGGAGCATTTGTTTGTTGGGATGCTCTACCAGGTTCATTCCCAGATAATGCACTCAAAGGGCACTAAGCATAGAGTGTGAAAACTGAGTTTCCTTGAGAGCTGCTTGGAAACCTGATGGTGTGTGAAGTTAGTGAGCCAAATGGAGTTGTTCTCCCACAAGAACCACTCGGCTGATCCTTCTTCAATATGCCCTTCACCAACATGCAGTGTTTCCTTGATTGAATTAGCTCTCACACCAATATTTGCGTCTAGAGCCTTTGCATTGAGGGCTATCTGAAAACGGCTGTGGCGCTGAAGTTGCCTGAGAATGTGGAGTTGGTGGCATGTGAAACCCGCATGTGGAGCATTCGTTTGTGTGGGATGCTCTACCAGGTTCATTCCTAGATAATGCACTCAAAGGGCACTAAGCATAGAGTGTGAAAACTGAGTTTCCTTGAGAGCTGCTTGGAAGCCTGATGGTGTGTGAAGTTAGTGAGCCAAATGGAGTTGTTCTCCCACAAGAACCACTCGGCTGATCCTTCTTCAATATGCCCTTCACCAACATGCAGTGTTTCCTTGATTGAATTAGCTCTCACACCAATATTTGTGTCTAGATCCTTTGCATTGAGGGCTATCTGAAAACGGCTGTGGCGCTGAAGTTGCCTGTGAATGTGGAGTTGGTGGCATGTGAAACCCGCATGTGGAGCATTCGTTTGTGTGGGATGCTCTACCAGGTTCATTCCTAGATAATGCACTCAAAGGGCACTAAGCCTAGCGTGTGAAAACTGAGTTTCCTTGAGAGCTGCTTGGAAGCCTGATGGTGTGTGAAGTTAGTGAGCCAAATGGAGTTGTTCTCCCACAAGAACCACTCGGCTGATCCTTCTTCAATATGCCCTTCACCAACATGCAGTGTTTCCTTGATTGAATTAGCTCTCACACCAATATTTGCGTCTAGAGCCTTTGCATTGAGGGCTATCTGAAAACGGCTGTGGCGCTGAAGTTGCCTGTGAATGTGGAGTTGGTGGCATGTGAAACCCGCATGTGGAGCATTCGTTTGTGTGGGATGCTCTACCAGGTTCATTCCTAGATAATGCACTCAAAGGGCACTAAGCATAGAGTGTGAAAACTGAGTTTCCTTGAGAGCTGCTTGGAAGCCTGATGGTGTGTGAAGTTAGTGAGCCAAATGGAGTTGTTCTCTCACAAGAACCACTCGGCTGATCCTTCTTCAATATGCCCTTCACCAACATGCAGTGTTTCCTTGATTGAATTAGCTCTCACACCAATATTTGTGTCTAGAGCCTTTGCATTGAGGGCTATCTGAAAACGGCTGTGGCGCTGAAGTTGCCTGTGAATGTGGAGTTGGTGGCATGTGAAACCCGCATGTGGAGCATTTGTTTGTTGGGATGCTCTACCAGGTTCATTCCCAGATAATGCACTCAAAGGGCACTAAGCATAGAGTGTGAAAACTGAGTTTCCTTGAGAGCTGCTTGGAAACCTGATGGTGTGTGAAGTTAGTGAGCCAAATGGAGTTGTTCTCCCACAAGAACCACTCGGCTGATCCTTCTTCAATATGCCCTTCACCAACATGCAGTGTTTCCTTGATTGAATTAGCTCTCACACCAATATTTGCGTCTAGAGCCTTTGCATTGAGGGCTATCTGAAAACGGCTGTGGCGCTGAAGTTGCCTGAGAATGTGGAGTTGGTGGCATGTGAAACCCGCATGTGGAGCATTCGTTTGTGTGGGATGCTCTACCAGGTTCATTCCTAGATAATGCACTCAAAGGGCACTAAGCATAGAGTGTGAAAACTGAGTTTCCTTGAGAGCTGCTTGGAAGCCTGATGGTGTGTGAAGTTAGTGAGCCAAATGGAGTTGTTCTCCCACAAGAACCACTCGGCTGATCCTTCTTCAATATGCCCTTCACCAACATGCAGTGTTTCCTTGATTGAATTAGCTCTCACACCAATATTTGTGTCTAGATCCTTTGCATTGAGGGCTATCTGAAAACGGCTGTGGCGCTGAAGTTGCCTGTGAATGTGGAGTTGGTGGCATGTGAAACCCGCATGTGGAGCATTCGTTTGTGTGGGATGCTCTACCAGGTTCATTCCTAGATAATGCACTCAAAGGGCACTAAGCCTAGCGTGTGAAAACTGAGTTTCCTTGAGAGCTGCTTGGAAGCCTGATGGTGTGTGAAGTTAGTGAGCCAAATGGAGTTGTTCTCCCACAAGAACCACTCGGCTGATCCTTCTTCAATATGCCCTTCACCAACATGCAGTGTTTCCTTGATTGAATTAGCTCTCACACAAATATTTGCGTCTAGAGCCTTTGCATTGAGGGCTATCTGAAAACGGCTGTGGCGCTGAAGTTGCCTGTGAATGTGGAGTTGGTGGCATGTGAAACCCGCATGTGGAGCATTCGTTTGTGTGGGATGCTCTACCAGGTTCATTCCTAGATAATGCTCTCAAAGGGCACTAAGCATAGAGTGTGAAAACTGAGTTTCCTTGAGAGCTGCTTGGAAACCTGATGGTGTGTGAAGTTAGTGAGCCAAATGGAGTTGTTCTCCCACAAGAACCACTCGGCTGATCCTTCTTCAATATGCCCTTCACCAACATGCAGTGTTTCCTTGATTGAATTAGCTCTCACACCAATATTTGCGTCTAGAGCCTTTGCATTGAGGGCTATCTGAAAACGGCTGTGGTGCTGAAGTTGCCTGAGAATGTGGAGTTGGTGGCATGTGAAACCCGCATGTGGAGCATTCGTTTGTGTGGGATGCTCTACCAGGTTCATTCCTAGATAATGCACTCAAAGGGCACTAAGCATAGAGTGTGAAAACTGAGTTTCCTTGAGAGCTGCTTGGAAGCCTGATGGTGTGTGAAGTTAGTGAGCCAAATGGAGTTGTTCTCCCACAAGAACCACTCGGCTGATCCTTCTTCAATATGCCCTTCACCAACATGCAGTGTTTCCTTGATTGAATTAGCTCTCACACCAATATTTGCGTCTAGAGCCTTTGCATTGAGGGCTATCTGAAAACGGCTGTGGCGCTGAAGTTGCCTGTGAATGTGGAGTTGGTGGCATGTGAAACCCGCATGTGGAGCATTCGTTTGTGTGGGATGCTCTACCAGGTTCATTCCTAGATAATGCACTCAAAGGGCACTAAGCATAGAGTGTGAAAACTGAGTTTCCTTGAGAGCTGCTTGGAAGCCTGATGGTGTGTGAAGTTAGTGAGCCAAATGGAGTTGTTCTCTCACAAGAACCACTCGGCTGATCCTTCTTCAATATGCCCTTCACCAACATGCAGTGTTTCCTTGATTGAATTAGCTCTCACACCAATATTTGTGTCTAGAGCCTTTGCATTGAGGGCTATCTGAAAACGGCTGTGGCGCTGAAGTTGCCTGTGAATGTGGAGTTGGTGGCATGTGCAACCCGCATGTGGAGCATTTGTTTGTTGGGATGCTCTACCAGGTTCATTCCCAGATAATGCACTCAAAGGGCACTAAGCATAGAGTGTGAAAACTGAGTTTCCTTGAGAGCTGCTTGGAAACCTGATGGTGTGTGAAGTTAGTGAGCCAAATGGAGTTGTTCTCCCACAAGAACCACTCGGCTGATCCTTCTTCAATATGCCCTTCACCAACATGCAGTGTTTCCTTGATTGAATTAGCTCTCACACCAATATTTGCGTCTAGAGCCTTTGCATTGAGGGCTATCTGAAAACGGCTGTGGCGCTGAAGTTGCCTGAGAATGTGGAGTTGGTGGCATGTGAAACCCGCATGTGGAGCATTCGTTTGTGTGGGATGCTCTACCAGGTTCATTCCTAGATAATGCACTCAAAGGGCACTAAGCATAGAGTGTGAAAACTGAGTTTCCTTGAGAGCTGCTTGGAAGCCTGATGGTGTGTGAAGTTAGTGAGCCAAATGGAGTTGTTCTCCCACAAGAACCACTCGGCTGATCCTTCTTCAATATGCCCTTCACCAACATGCAGTGTTTCCTTGATTGAATTAGCTCTCACACCAATATTTGTGTCTAGATCCTTTGCATTGAGGGCTATCTGAAAACGGCTGTGGCGCTGAAGTTGCCTGTGAATGTGGAGTTGGTGGCATGTGAAACCCGCATGTGGAGCATTCGTTTGTGTGGGATGCTCTACCAGGTTCATTCCTAGATAATGCACTCAAAGGGCACTAAGCCTAGCGTGTGAAAACTGAGTTTCCTTGAGAGCTGCTTGGAAGCCTGATGGTGTGTGAAGTTAGTGAGCCAAATGGAGTTGTTCTCCCACAAGAACCACTCGGCTGATCCTTCTTCAATATGCCCTTCACCAACATGCAGTGTTTCCTTGATTGAATTAGCTCTCACACAAATATTTGCGTCTAGAGCCTTTGCATTGAGGGCTATCTGAAAACGGCTGTGGCGCTGAAGTTGCCTGTGAATGTGGAGTTGGTGGCATGTGAAACCCGCATGTGGAGCATTCGTTTGTGTGGGATGCTCTACCAGGTTCATTCCTAGATAATGCACTCAAAGGGCACTAAGCATAGAGTGTGAAAACTGAGTTTCCTTGAGAGCTGCTTGGAAGCCTGATGGTGTGTGAAGTTAGTGAGCCAAATGGAGTTGTTCTCCCACAAGAACCACTCGGCTGATCCTTCTTCAATATGCCCTTCACCAACATGCAGTGTTTCCTTGATTGAATTAGCTCTCACACCAATATTTGTGTCTAGAGCCTTTGCATTGAGGGCTATCTGAAAACGGCTGTGGCGCTGAAGTTGCCTGTGAATGTGGAGTTGGTGGCATGTGAAACCCGCATGTGGAGCATTCGTTTGTGTGGGATGCTCACCAAGCTTCATTTCAGTCCTAGGTACTCAAAAGGCACTAAGCATAGAGTGTGAAAACTGAGTTTCCTTGAGAGCTGCTTGGAAGCCTGATGGTGTGTGAAGTTAGTGAGCCAAATGGAGTTGTTCTCCCACAAGAACCACTCGGCTGATCCTTCTTCAATATGCCCTTCACCAACATGCAGTGTTTCCTTGATTGAATTAGCTCTCACACCAATATTTGTGTCTAGAGCATTTGCATTGAGGGCTATCTGAAAACGGCTGTGGCGCTGAAGTTGCCTGAGAATGTGGAGTTGGTGGCATGTGAAACCCGCATGTGGAGCATTCGTTTGTGTGGGATGCTCTACCAGGTTCATTCCTAGATAATGCACTCAAAGGGCACTAAGCATAGAGTGTGAAAACTGAGTTTCCTTGAGAGCTGCTTGGAAGCCTGATGGTGTGTGAAGTTAGTGAGCCAAATGGAGTTGTTCTCCCACAAGAACCACTCGGCTGATCCTTCTTCAATATGCCCTTCACCAACATGCAGTGTTTCCTTGATTGAATTAGCTCTCACACCAATATTTGCGTCTAGAGCCTTTGCATTGAGGGCTATCTGAAAACGGCTGTGGCGCTGAAGTTGCCTGAGAATGTGGAGTTGGTGGCATGTGAAACCCGCATGTGGAGCATTCGTTTGTGTGGGATGCTCTACCAGGTTCATTCCTAGATAATGCACTCAAAGGGCACTAAGCATAGAGTGTGAAAACTGAGTTTCCTTGAGAGCTGCTTGGAAGCCTGATGGTGTGTGAAGTTAGTGAGCCAAATGGAGTTGTTCTCCCACAAGAACCACTCGGCTGATCCTTCTTCAATATGCCCTTCACCAACATGCAGTGTTTCCTTGATTGAATTAGCTCTCACACCAATATTTGTGTCTAGAGCCTTTGCATTGAGGGCTATCTGAAAACGGCTGTGGCGCTGAAGTTGCCTGTGAATGTGGAGTTGGTGGCATGTGAAACCCGCATGTGGAGCATTCGTTTGTGTGGGATGCTCTACCAGGTTCATTCCTAGATAATGCACTCAAAGGGCACTAAGCCTAGCGTGTGAAAACTGAGTTTCCTTGAGAGCTGCTTGGAAGCCTGATGGTGTGTGAAGTTAGTGAGCCAAATGGAGTTGTTCTCCCACAAGAACCACTCGGCTGATCCTTCTTCAATATGCCCTTCACCAACATGCAGTGTTTCCTTGATTGAATTAGCTCTCACACCAATATTTGTGTCTAGAGCCTTTGCATTGAGGGCTATCTGAAAACGGCTGTGGCGCTGAAGTTGCCTGTGAATGTGGAGTTGGTGGCATGTGAAACCCGCATGTGGAGCATTCGTTTGTGTGGGATGCTCTACCAGGTTCATTCCTAGATAATGCTCTCAAAGGGCACTAAGCATAGAGTGTGAAAACTGAGTTTCCTTGAGAGCTGCTTGGAAGCCTGATGGTGTGTGAAGTTAGTGAGCCAAATGGAGTTGTTCTCCCACAAGAACCACTCGGCTGATCCTTCTTCAATATGCCCTTCACCAACATGCAGTGTTTCCTTGATTGAATTAGCTCTCACACCAATATTTGCGTCTAGAGCCTTTGCATTGAGGGCTATCTGAAAACGGCTGTGGCGCTGAAGTTGCCTGAGAATGTGGAGTTGGTGGCATGTGAAACCCGCATGTGGAGCATTCGTTTGTGTGGGATGCTCTACCAGGTTCATTCCTAGATAATGCACTCAAAGGGCACTAAGCATAGAGTGTGAAAACTGAGTTTCCTTGAGAACTGCTTGGAAGCCTGATGGTGTGTGAAGTTAGTGAGCCAAATGGAGTTGTTCTCCCACAAGAACCACTCGGCTGATCCTTCTTCCATATGCCCTTCACCAACATGCAGTGTTTCCTTGATTGAATTAGCTCTCACACGAATATTTGTGTCTAGAGCCTTTGCATTGAGGGCTATCTGAAAACGGCTGTGGCGCTGAAGTTTCCTGTGAATGTGGAGTTGGTGGCATGTGAAACCCGCATGTGGAGCATTCGTTTGTGTGGGATGCTCTACCAGGTTCATTCCTAGATAATGCTCTCAAAGGGCACTAAGCATAGAGTGTGAAAACTGAGTTTCCTTGAGAGCTGCTTGGAAACCTGATGGTGTGTGAAGTTAGTGAGCCAAATGGAGTTGTTCTCCCACAAGAACCACTCGGCTGATCCTTCTTCAATATGCCCTTCACCAACATGCAGTGTTTCCTTGATTGAATTAGCTCTCACACCAATATTTGCGTCTAGAGCCTTTGCATTGAGGGCTATCTGAAAACGGCTGTGGCGCTGAAGTTGCCTGAGAATGTGGAGTTGGTGGCATGTGAAACCCGCATGTGGAGCATTCGTGTGTGTGGGATGCTCTACCAGGTTCATTCCTAGATAATGCACTCAAAGGGCACTAAGCATAGAGTGTGAAAACTGAGTTTCCTTGAGAGCTGCTTGGAAGCCTGATGGTGTGTGAAGTTAGTGAGCCAAATGGAGTTGCTCTCCCACAAGAACCACTCGGCTGATCCTTCTTCAATATGCCCTTCACCAACATGCAGTGTTTCCTTGATTGAATTAGCTCTCACACCAATATTTGCGTCTAGAGCCTTTGCATTGAGGGCTATCTGAAAACGGCTGTGGCGCTGAAGTTGCCTGTGAATGTGGAGTTGGTGGCATGTGAAACCCGCATGTGGAGCATTCGTTTGTGTGGGATGCTCTACCAGGTTCATTCCTAGATAATGCACTCAAAGGGCACTAAGCATAGAGTGTGTAAACTGAGTTTCCTTGAGAGCTGCTTGGAAGCCTGATGGTGTGTGAAGTTAGTGAGCCAAATGGAGTTGTTCTCCCACAAGAACCACTCGGCTGATCCTTCTTCAATATGCCCTTCACCAACATGCAGTGTTTCCTTGATTGAATTAGCTCTCACACCAATATTTGTGTCTAGAGCCTTTGCATTGAGGGCTATCTGAAAACGGCTGTGGCGCTGAAGTTGCCTGTGAATGTGGAGTTGGTGGCATGTGAAACCTGCATGTGGAGCATTCGTTTGTGTGGGATGCTCTACCAGGATCATTCCTAGATAATGCTCTCAAAGGGCACTAAGCATAGAGTGTGAAAACTGAGTTTCCTTGAGAGCTGCTTGGAAGCCTGATGGTGTGTGAAGTTAGTGAGCCAAATGGAGTTGTTCTCCCACAAGAACCACTCGGCTGATCCTTCTTCAATATGCCCTTCACCAACATGCAGTGTTTCCTTGATTGAATTAGCTCTCACACCAATATTTGCGTCTAGAGCCTTTGCATTGAGGGCTATCTGAAAACGGCTGTGGCGCTGAAGTTGCCTGAGAATGTGGAGTTGGTGGCATGTGAAACCCGCATGTGGAGCATTCGTTTGTGTGGGATGCTCTACCAGGTTCATTCCTAGATAATGCTCTCAAAGGGCACTAAGCATAGAGTGTGAAAACTGAGTTTCCTTGAGAGCTGCTTGGAAGCCTGATGGTGTGTGAAGTTAGTGAGCCAAATGGAGTTGTTCTCCCACAAGAACCACTCGGCTGATCCTTCTTCAATATGCCCTTCACCAACATGCAGTGTTTCCTTGATTGAATTAGCTCTCACACCAATATTTGCGTCTAGAGCCTTTGCATTGAGGGCTATCTGAAAACGGCTGTGGCGCTGAAGTTGCCTGAGAATGTGGAGTTGGTGGCATGTGAAACCCGCATGTGGAGCATTCGTTTGTGTGGGATGCTCTACCAGGTTCATTCCTAGATAATGCACTCAAAGGGCACTAAGCATAGAGTGTGAAAACTGAGTTTCCTTGAGAGCTGCTTGGAAGCCTGATGGTGTGTGAAGTTAGTGAGCCAAATGGAGTTGTTCTCTCACAAGAAGCACTCGGCTGATCCTTCTTCAATATGCCCTTCACCAACATGCAGTGTTTCCTTGATTGAATTAGCTCTCACACGAATATTTGTGTCTAGAGCCTTTGCATTGAGGGCTATCTGAAAACGGCTGTGGCGCTGAAGTTGCCTGTGAATGTGGAGTTGGTGGCATGTGAAACCCGCATGTGGAGCATTTGTTTGTTGGGATGCTCTACCAGGTTCATTCCCAGATAATGCACTCAAAGGGCACTAAGCATAGAGTGTGAAAACTGAGTTTCCTTGAGAGCTGCTTGGAAGCCTGATGGTGTGTGAAGTTAGTGAGCCAAATGGAGTTGTTCTCCCACAAGAACCACTCGGCTGATCCTTCTTCAATATGCCCTTCACCAACATGCAGTGTTTCCTTGATTGAATTAGCTCTCACACCAATATTTGCGTCTAGAGCCTTTGCATTGAGGGCTATCAGAAAACGGCTGTGGCGCTGAAGTTGCCTGAGAATGTGGAGTTGGTGACATGTGAAACCCGCATGTGGAGCATTCGTTTGTGTTGGATGCTCTACCAGGTTCATTCCTAGATAATGCACTCAAAGGGCACTAAGCATAGAGTGTGAAAACTGAGTTTCCTTGAGAGCTGCTTGGAAGCCTGATGGTGTGTGAAGTTAGTGAGCCAAATGGAGTTGTTCTCCCACAAGAACCACTCGGCTGATCCTTCTTCAATATGCCCTTCACCAACATGCAGTGTTTCCTTGATTGAATTAGCTCTCACACAAATATTTGCGTCTAGAGCCTTTGCATTGAGGGCTATCTGAAAACGGCTGTGGCGCTGAAGTTGCCTGTGAATGTGGAGTTGGTGGCATGTGAAACCCGCATGTGGAGCATTCGTTTGTGTGGGATGCTCTACCAGGTTCATTCCTAAATAATGCACTCAAAGGGCACTAAGCATAGAGTGTGAAAACTGAGTTTCCTTGAGAGCTGCTTGGAAGCCTGATGGTGTGTGAAGTTAGTGAGCCAAATGGAGTTGTTCTCTCACAAGAACCACTCGGCTGATCCTTCTTCAATATGCCCTTCACCAACATGCAGTGTTTCCTTGATTGAATTAGCTCTCACACCAATATTTGTGTCTAGAGCCTTTGCATTGAGGGCTATCTGAAAACGGCTGTGGCGCTGAAGTTGCCTGTCAATGTGGAGTTGGTGGCACGTGAAACCCGCATGTGGAGCATTTGTTTGTTGGGATGCTCTACCAGGTTCATTCCCAGATAATGCACTCAAAGGGCACTAAGCATAGAGTGTGAAAACTGAGTTTCCTTGAGAGCTGCTTGGAAGCCTGATGGTGTGTGAAGTTAGTGAGCCAAATGGAGTTGTTCTCCCACAAGAACCACTCGGCTGATCCTTCTTCAATATGCCCTTCACCAACATGCAGTGTTTCCTTGATTGAATTAGCTCTCACACCAATATTTGCGTCTAGAGCCTTTGCATTGAGGGCTATCTGAAAACGGCTGTGGCGCTGAAGTTGCCTGAGAATGTGGAGTTGGTGGCATGTGAAACCCGCATGTGGAGCATTCGTTTGTGTGGGATGCTCTACCAGGTTCATTCCTAGATAATGCACTCAAAGGGCACTAAGCCTAGCGTGTGAAAACTGAGTTTCCTTGAGAGCTGCTTGGAAGCCTGATGGTGTGTGAAGTTAGTGAGCCAAATGGAGTTGTTCTCCCACAAGAACCACTCGGCTGATCCTTCTTCAATATGCCCTTCACCAACATGCAGTGTTTCCTTGATTGAATTAGCTCTCACACCAATATTTGTGTCTAGAGCCTTTGCATTGAGGGCTATCTGAAAACGGCTGTGGCGCTGAAGTTGCCTGAGAATGTGGAGTTGGTGGCATGTGAAACCCGCATGTGGAGCATTCGTTTGTGTGGGATGCTCTACCAGGTTCATTCCTAGATAATGCTCTCAAAGGGCACTAAGCATAGAGTGTGAAAACTGAGTTTCCTTGAGAGCTGCTTGGAAGCCTGATGGTGTGTGAAGTTAGTGAGCCAAATGGAGTTGTTCTCCCACAAGAACCACTCGGCTGATCCTTCTTCAATATGCCCTTCACCAACATGCAGTGTTTCCTTGATTGAATTAGCTCTCACACCAATATTTGCGTCTAGAGCCTTTGCATTGAGGGCTATCTGAAAACGGCTGTGGCGCTGAAGTTGCCTGAGAATGTGGAGTTGGTGGCATGTGAAACCTGCATGTAGAGCATTCGTTTGTGTGGGATGCTCTACCAGGTTCATTCCTAGATAATGCTCTCAAAGGGCACTAAGCATAGAGTGTGAAAACTGAGTTTCCTTGAGAGCTGCTTGGAAGCCTGATGGTGTGTGAAGTTAGTGAGCCAAATGGAGTTGTTCTCCCACAAGAACCACTCGGCTGATCCTTCTTCAATATGCCCTTCACCAACATGCAGTGTTTCCTTGATTGAATTAGCTCTCACACCAATATTTGCGTCTAGAGCCTTTGCATTGAGGGCTATCTGAAAACGGCTGTGGCGCTGAAGTTGCCTGAGAATGTGGAGTTGGTGGCATGTGAAACCCGCATGTGGAGCATTCGTTTGTGTGGGATGCTCTACCAGGTTCATTCCTAGATAATGCACTCAAAGGGCACTAAGCATAGAGTGTGAAAACTGAGTTTCCTTGAGAGCTGCTTGGAAGCCTGATGGTGTGTGAAGTTAGTGAGCCAAATGGAGTTGTTCTCTCACAAGAAGCACTCGGCTGATCCTTCTTCAATATGCCCTTCACCAACATGCAGTGTTTCCTTGATTGAATTAGCTCTCACACCAATATTTGCGTCTAGAGCCTTTGCATTGAGGGCTATCTGAAAACGGCTGTGGCGCTGAAGTTGCCTGAGAATGTGGAGTTGGTGACATGTGAAACCCTCATGTGGAGCATTCGTTTGTGTGGGATGCTCTACCAGGTTCATTCCTAGATAATGCACTCAAAGGGCACTAAGCATAGAGTGTGAAAACTGAGTTTCCTTGAGAGCTGCTTGGAAGCCTGATGGTGTGTGAAGTTAGTGAGCCAAATGGAGTTGTTCTCCCACAAGAACCACTCGGCTGATCCTTCTTCAATATGCCCTTCACCAACATGCAGTGTTTCCTTGATTGAATTAGCTCTCACACAAATATTTGCGTCTAGAGCTTTTGCATTGAGGGCTATCTGAAAACGGCTGTGGCGCTGAAGTTGCCTGTGAATGTGGAGTTGGTGGCATGTGAAACCCGCATGTGGAGCATTCGTTTGTGTGGGATGCTCTACCAGGTTCATTCCTAAATAATGCACTCAAAGGGCACTAAGCATAGAGTGTGAAAACTGAGTTTCCTTGAGAGCTGCTTGGAAGCCTGATGGTGTGTGAAGTTAGTGAGCCAAATGGAGTTGTTCTCTCACAAGAACCACTCGGCTGATCCTTCTTCAATATGCCCTTCACCAACATGCAGTGTTTCCTTGATTGAATTAGCTCTCACACCAATATTTGTGTCTAGAGCCTTTGCATTGAGGGCTATCTGAAAACGGCTGTGGCGCTGAAGTTGCCTTTCAATGTGGAGTTGGTGGCATGTGAAACCCGCATTTGGAGCATTTGTTTGTTGGGATGCTCTACCAGGTTCATTCCCAGATAATGCACTCAAAGGGCACTAAGCATAGAGTGTGAAAACTGAGTTTCCTTGAGAGCTGCTTGGAAGCCTGATGGTGTGTGAAGTTAGTGAGCCAAATGGAGTTGTTCTCCCACAAGAACCACTCGGCTGATCCTTCTTCAATATGCCCTTCACCAACATGCAGTGTTTCCTTGATTGAATTAGCTCTCACACCAATATTTGCGTCTAGAGCCTTTGCATTGAGGGCTATCTGAAAACGGCTGTGGCGCTGAAGTTGCCTGAGAATGTGGAGTTGGTGGCATGTGAAACCCGCATGTGGAGCATTCGTTTGTGTGGGATGCTCTACCAGGTTCATTCCTAGATAATGCACTCAAAGGACACTAAGCATAGAGTGTGAAAACTGAGTTTCCTTGAGAGCTGCTTGGAAGCCTGATGGTGTGTGAAGTTAGTGAGCCAAATGGAGTTGTTCTCCCACAAGAACCACTCGGCTGATCCTTCTTCAATATGCCCTTCACCAACATGCAGTGTTTCCTTGATTGAATTAGCTCTCACACCAATATTTGTGTCTAGAGCCTTTGCATTGAGGGCTATCTGAAAACGGCTGTGGCGCTGAAGTTGCCTGTGAATGTGGAGTTGGTGGCATGTGAAACCCGCATGTGGAGCATTCGTTTGTGTGGGATGCTCTACCAGGTTCATTCCTAGATAATGCACTCAAAGGGCACTAAGCATAGAGTGTGAAAACTGAGTTTCCTTGAGAGCTGCTTGGAAGCCTGATGGTGTGTGAAGTTAGTGAGCCAAATGGAGTTGTTCTCCCACAAGAACCACTCGGCTGATCCTTCTTCAATATGCCCTTCACCAACATGCAGTGTTTCCTTGATTGAATTAGCTCTCACACCAATATTTGCGTCTAGAGCCTTTGCATTGAGGGCTATCTGAAAACGGCTGTGGCGCTGAAGTTGCCTAAGAATGTGGAGTTGGTGGCATGTGAAACCCGCATGTGGAGCATTCGTTTGTGTGGGATGCTCACCAACCTTCATTTCAGTCCTAGGTACTCAAAAGGCACTAAGCATAGAGTGTGAAAACTGAGTTTCCTTGAGAGCTGCTTGGAAGCCTGATGGTGTGTGAAGTTAGTGAGCCAAATGGAGTTGTTCTCCCACAAGAACCACTCGGCTGATCCTTCTTCAATATGCCCTTCACCAACATGCAGTGTTTCCTTGATTGAATTAGCTCTCACACCAATATTTGTGTCTAGAGCCTTTGCATTGAGGGCTATCTGAAAACGGCTGTGGCGCTGAAGTTGCCTGAGAATGTGGAGTTGGTGGCATGTGAAACCCGCATGTGGAGCATTCGTTTGTGTGGGATGCTCTACCAGCTTCATTTCAGTCCTAGGCACTCAAAGGGCACTAAGCATAAAGTGTGAAAACTGAGTTTCCTTGAGAGCTGCTTGGAAGCCTGATGGTGTGTGAAGTTAGTGAGCCAAATGGAGTTGTTCTCCCACAAGAACCATTCGGCTGATCCTTCTTCAATATGCCCTTCACCAACATGCAGTGTTTCCTTGATTGAATTAGCTCTCACACCAATATTTGCGTCTAGAGCCTTTGCATTGAGGGCTATCTGAAAACGGCTGTGGCGCTGAAGTTGCCTGAGAATGTGGAGTTGGTGGCATGTGAAACCCGCATGTGGAGCATTCGTTTGTGTGGGATGCTCCACCAGGTTCATTCCTAGATAATGCACTCAAAGGGTACTAAGCATAGAGTGTGAAAACTGAGTTTCCTTGAGAGCTGCTTGGAAGCCTGATGGTGTGTGAAGTTAGTGAGCCAAATGGAGTTGTTCTCCCACAAGAACCACTCGGCTGATCCTTCTTCAATATGCCCTTCACCAACATGCAGTGTTTCCTTGATTGAATTAGCTCTCACACCAATATTTGTGTCTAGAGCCTTTGCATTGAGGGCTATCTGAAAACGGCTGTGGCGCTGAAGTTGCCTGTGAATGTGGAGTTGGTGGCATGTGAAACCCGCATGTGGAGCATTCGTTTGTGTGAGATGCTCTACCAGGTTCATTCCTAGATAATGCTCTCAAAGGGCACTAAGCATAGAGTGTGAAAACTGAGTTTCCTTGAGAGCTGCTTGGAAACCTGATGGTGTGTGAAGTTAGTGAGCCAAATGGAGTTGTTCTCCCACAAGAACCACTCGGCTGATCCTTCTTCAATATGCCCTTCACCAACATGCAGTGTTTCCTTGATTGAATTAGCTCTCACACCAATATTTGTGTCTAGAGCCTTTGCATTGAGGGCTATCTGAAAACGGCTGTGGCGCTGAAGTTGCCTGAGAATGTGGAGTTGGTGGCATGTGAAACCCGCATGTGGAGCATTCGTTTGTGTGGGATGCTCTACCAGGTTCATTCCTAGATAATGCACTCAAAGGGCACTAAGCATAGAGTGTGAAAACTGAGTTTCCTTGAGAGATGCTTGGAAGCCTGATGGTGTGTGAAGTTAGTGAGCCAAATGGAGTTGTTCTCCCACAAGAACCACTCGGCTGATCCTTCTTCAATATGCCCTTCACCAACATGCAGTGTTTCCTTGATTGAATTAGCTCTCACACAAATATTTGCGTCTAGAGCCTTGCATTGAAGGCTATCTGAAAACGGCTGTGGCGCTGAAGTTGCCTGTGAATGTGGAGTTGGTGGCATGTGGAACCCGCATGTGGAGCATTCGTTTGTGTGGGATGCTCTACCAGGTTCATTCCTAGATAATGCACTCAAAGGGCACTAAGCATAGAGTGTGAAAACTGAGTTTCCTTGAGAGCTGCTTGGAAGCCTGATGGTGTGTGAAGTTAGTGAGCCAAATGGAGTTGTTCTCTCACAAGAAGCACTCGGCTGATCCTTCTTCAATATGCCCTTCACCAACATGCAGTGTTTCCTTGATTGAATTAGCTCTCACACCAATATTTGTGTCTAGAGACTTTGCATTGAGGGCTATCTGAAAACGGCTGTGGCGCTGAAGTTGCCTGTCAATGTGGAGTTGGTGGCATGTGAAACCCGCATGTGGAGCATTTGTTTGTTGGGATGCTCTACCAGGTTCATTCCCAGATAATGCACGCAAAGGGCACTAAGCATAGAGTGTGAAAACTGAGTTTCCTTGAGAGCTGCTTGGAAGCCTGATGGTGTGTGAAGTTAGTGAGCCAAATGGAGTTGTTCTCCCACAAGAACCACTCGGCTGATCCTTCTTCAATATGCCCTTCACCAACATGCAGTGTTTCCTTGATTGAATTAGCTCTCACACCAATATTTGCGTCTAGAGCCTTTGCATTGAGGGCTATCTGAAAACGGCTGTGGCGCTGAAGTTGCCTGAGAATGTGGAGTTGGTGGCATGTGAAACCCGCATGTGGAGCATTCGTTTGTGTGGGATGCTCTACCAGGTTCATTCCTAGATAATGCACTCAAAGGGCACTAAGCATAGAGTGTGAAAACTGAGTTTCCTTGAGAGCTGCTTGGAAGCCTGATGGTGTGTGAAGTTAGTGAGCCAAATGGAGTTGTTCTCCCACAAGAACCACTCGGCTGATCCTTCTTCAATATGCCCTTCACCAACATGCAGTGTTTCCTTGATTGAATTAGCTCTCACACCAATATTTGCGTCTAGAGCCTTTGCATTGAGGGCTATCTGAAAACGGCTGTGGCGCTGAAGTTGCCTGAGAATGTGGAGTTGGTGGCATGTGAAACCCGCATGTGGAGCATTCGTTTGTGTGGGATGCTCTACCAGGTTCATTCCTAGATAATGCACTCAAAGGGCACTAAGCATAGAGTGTGAAAACTGAGTTTCCTTGAGAGCTGCTTGGAAGCCTGATGGTGTGTGAAGTTAGTGAGCCAAATGGAGTTGTTCTCCCACAAGAACCATTCGACTGATCCTTCTTCAATATGCCCTTCACCAACATGCAGTGTTTCCTTGATTGAATTAGCTCTCACACCAATATTTGCGTCTAGAGCCTTTGCATTGAGGGCTATCTGAAAACGGCTGTGGCGCTGAAGTTGCCTGAGAATGTGGAGTTGGTGGCATGTGAAACCCGCATGTGGAGCATTCGTTTGTGTGGGATGCTCCACCAGGTTCATTCCTAGATAATGCACTCAAAGGGCACTAAGCATAGAGTGTGAAAACTGAGTTTCCTTGAGAGATGCTTGGAAGCCTGATGGTGTGTGAAGTTAGTGAGCCAAATGGAGTTGTTCTCCCACAAGAACCACTCGGCTGATCCTTCTTCAATATGCCCTTCACCAACATGCAGTGTTGCCTTGATTGAATTAGCTCTCACACCAATATTTGTGTCTAGAGCCTTTGCATTGAGGGCTATCTGAAAACGGCTGTGGCGCTGAAGTTGCCTGAGAATGTGGAGTTGGTGGCATGTGAAACCCGCATGTGGAGCATTCGTTTGTGTGGGATGCTCTACCAGGTTCATTCCTAGATAATGCTCTCAAAGGGCACTAAGCATAGAGTGTGAAAACTGAGTTTCCTTGAGAGCAGCTTGGAAACCTGATGGTGTGTGAAGTTAGTGAGCCAAATGGAGTTGTTCTCCCACAAGAACCACTCGGCTGATCCTTCTTCAATATGCCCTTCACCAACATGCAGTGTTTCCTTGATTGAATTAGCTCTCACACCAATATTTGTGTCTAGAGCCTTTGCATTGAGGGCTATCTGAAAACGGCTGTGGCGCTGAAGTTGCCTGAGAATGTGGAGTTGGTGGCATGTGAAACCCGCATGTGGAGCATTCGTTTGTGTGGGATGCTCTACCAGGTTCATTCCTAGATAATGCTCTCAAAGGGCACTAAGCATAGAGTGTGAAAACTGAGTTTCCTTGAGAGCAGCTTGGAAACCTGATGGTGTGTGAAGTTAGTGAGCCAAATGGAGTTGTTCTCCCACAAGAACCACTCGGCTGATCCTTCTTCAATATGCCCTTCACCAACATGCAGTGTTTCCTTGATTGAATTAGCTCTCACACCAATATTTGTGTCTAGAGCCTTTGCATTGAGGGCTATCTGAAAACGGCTGTGGCGCTGAAGTTGCCTGTCAATGTGGAGTTGGTGGCATGTGAAACCCGCATGTGGAGCATTTGTTTGTTGGGATGCTCTACCAGGTTCATTCCCAGATAATGCACTCAAAGGGCACTAAGCATAGAGTGTGAAAACTGAGTTTCCTTGAGAGCTGCTTGGAAGCCTGATGGTGTGTGAAGTTAGTGAGCCAAATGGAGTTGTTCTCCCACAAGAACCACTCGGCTGATCCTTCTTCAATATGCCCTTCACCAACATGCAGTGTTTCCTTGATTGAATTAGCTCTCACACAAATATTTGCGTCTAGAGCCTTTGCATTGAGGGCTATCTGAAAACGGCTGTGGCGCTGAAGTTGCCTGTGAATGTGGAGTTGGTGGCATGTGAAACCCGCATGTGGAGCATTCGTTTGTGTGGGATGCTCTACCAGCTTCATTTCAGTCCTAGGAACTCAAAGGGCACTAAGCATAAAGTGTGAAAACTGAGTTTCCTTGAGAGATGCTTGGAAGCCTGATGGTGTGTGAAGTTAGTGAGCCAAATGGAGTTGTTCTCCCACAAGAACCATTCGGCTGATCCTTCTTCAATATGCCCTTCACCAACATGCGGTGTTTCTTGATTGAATTAGCTCTCACACCAATATTTGCGTCTAGAGCCTTTGCACTGAGGGCTATCTGAAAACGGCTGTGGCGCTGAAGTTGCCTGAGAATGTGGAGTTGGTGGCATGTGAAACCCGCATGTGGAGCATTCGTTTGTGTGGGATGCTCTACCAGGTTCATTCCTAGATAATGCTCTCAAAGGGCACTAAGCATAGAGTGTGAAAACTGAGTTTCCTTGAGAGCTGCTTGGAAACCTGATGGTGTGTGAAGTTAGTGAGCCAAATGGAGTTGTTCTCCCACAAGAACCACTCGGCTGATCCTTCTTCAATATGCCCTTCACCAACATGCAGTGTTTCCTTGATTGAATTAGCTCTCACACCAATATTTGTGTCTAGAGCCTTTGCATTGAGGGCTATCTGAAAACTCCTGTGGCGCTGAAGTTGCCTGTGAATGTGGAGTTGGTGGCATGTGAAACCCGCATGTGGAGCATTCGTTTGTGTGGGATGCTCTACCAGGTTCATTCCTAGATAATGCACTCAAAGGGCACTAAGCATAGAGTGTGAAAACTGAGTTTCCTTGAGAGCTGCTTGGAAGCCTGATGGTGTGTGAAGTTAGTGAGCCAAATGGAGTTGTTCTCCCACAAGAACCACTCGGCTGATCCTTCTTCAATATGCCCTTCACCAACATGCAGTGTTTCCTTGATTGAATTAGCTCTCACACAAATATTTGCGTCTAGAGCCTTTGCATTGAGGGCTATCTGAAAACGGCTGTGGCGCTGAAGTTGCCTGTGAATGTGGAGTTGGTGGCATGTGAAACCCGCATGTGGAGCATTCGTTTGTGTGGGATGCTCTACCAGGTTCATTCCTAGATAATGCACTCAAAGGGCACTAAGCATAGAGTGTGAAAACTGAGTTTCCTTGAGAGCTGCTTGGAAGCCTGATGGTGTGTGAAGTTAGTGAGCCAAATGGAGTTGTTCTCTCACAAGAAGCACTCGGCTGATCCTTCTTCAATATGCCCTTCACCAACATGCAGTGTTTCCTTGATTGAATTAGCTCTCACACCAATATTTGTGTCTAGAGCCTTTGCATTGAGGGCTATCTGAAAACGGCTGTGGCGCTGAAGTTGCCTGTCAATGTGGAGTTGGTGGCATGTGAAACCCGCATGTGGAGCATTTGTTTGTTGGGATGCTCTACCAGGTTCATTCCCAGATAATGCACTCAAAGGGCACTAAGCATAGAGTGTGAAAACTGAGTTTCCTTGAGAGCTGCTTGGAAGCCTGATGGTGTGTGAAGTTAGTGAGCCAAATGGAGTTGTTCTCCCACAAGAACCACTCGGCTGATCCTTCTTCAATATGCCCTTCACCAACATGCAGTGTTTCCTTGATTGAATTAGCTCTCACACCAATATTTGCGTCTAGAGCCTTTGCATTGAGGGCTATCTGAAAACGGCTGTGGCGCTGAAGTTGCCTGAGAATGTGGAGTTGGTGGCATGTGAAACCCGCATGTGGAGCATTCGTTTGTGTGGGATGCTCTACCAGGTTCATTCCTAGATAATGCACTCAAAGGGCACTAAGCATAGAGTGTGAAAACTGAGTTTCCTTGAGAGCTGCTTGGAAGCCTGATGGTGTGTGAAGTTAGTGAGCCAAATGGAGTTGTTCTCCCACAAGAACCACTCGGCTGATCCTTCTTCAATATGCCCTTCACCAACATGCAGTGTTTCCTTGATTGAATTAGCTCTCACACCAATATTTGTGTCTAGAGCCTTTGCATTGAGGGCTATCTGAAAACGGCTGTGGCGCTGAAGTTGCCTGTGAATGTTTAGTTGGTGGCATGTGAAACCCGCATGTGGAGCATTTGTTTGTTGGGATGCTCTACCAGGTTCATTCCCAGATAATGCACTCAAAGGGCACTAAGCATAGAGTGTGAAAACTGAGTTTCCTTGAGAGCTGCTTGGAAGCCTGATGGTGTGTGAAGTTAGTGAGCCAAATGGAGTTGTTCTCCCACAAGAACCACTCGGCTGATCCTTCTTCAATATGCCCTTCACCAACATGCAGTGTTTCCTTGATTGAATTAGCTCTCACACCAATATTTGCGTCTAGAGCCTTTGCATTGAGGGCTATCTGAAAACGGCTGTGGCGCTGAAGTTGCCTGTGAATGTGGAGTTGGTGGCATGTGAAACCCGCATGTGGAGCATTCGTTTGTGTGGGATGCTCTACCAGCTTCATTTCAGTCCTAGGCACTCAAAGGGCACTAAGCATAAAGTGTGAAAACTGAGTTTTCTTGAGAGCTGCTTGGAAGCCTGATGGTGTGTGAAGTTAGTGAGCCAAATGGAGTTGTTCTCCCACAAGAACCATTCGGCTGATCCTTCTTCACTATGCCCTTCACCAACATGCAGTGTTTCCTTGATTGAATTAGCTCTCACACGAATATTTGCGTCTAGAGCCTTTGCATTGAGGGCTATCTGAAAACGGCTGTGGCGCTGAAGTTGCCTGAGAATGTGGAGTTGGTGGCATGTGAAACCCGCATGTGGAGCATTCGTTTGTGTGGGATGCTCTACCAGGTTCATTCCTAGATAATGCACTCAAAGGGCACTAAGCATAGAGTGTGAAAACTGAGTTTCCTTGAGAGCTGCTTGGAAGCCTGATGGTGTGTGAAGTTAGTGAGCCAAATGGAGTTGTTCTCCCACAAAAACCACTCAGCTGATCCTTCTTCAATATGCCCTTCACCAACATGCAGTGTTTCCTTGATTGAATTAGCTCTCACACCAATATTTGTGTCTAGAGCCTTTGCATTGAGGGCTATCTGAAAACGGCTGTGGCGCTGAAGTTGCCTAAGAATGTGGAGTTGGTTACATGTGAAACCCGCATGTGGAGCATTCGTTTGTGTGGGATGCTTACCAACCTTCATTTCATTCCTAGGTACTCAAAAGGCACTAAGCATAGAGTGTGAAAACTGAGTTTCCTTGAGAGCTGCTTGGAAGCCTGATGGTGTGTGAAGTTAGTGAGCCAAATGGAGTTGTTCTCCCACAAGAACCACTCGGCTGATCCTTCTTCAATATGCCCTTCACCAACATGCAGTGTTTCCTTGATTGAATTAGCTCTCACACCAATATTTGTGTCTAGAGCCTTTGCATTGAGGGCTATCTGAAAACGGCTGTGGCGCTGAAGTTGCCTGTGAATGTGGAGTTGGTGGCATGTGAAACCCGCATGTGGAGCATTCGTTTGTGTGGGATGCTCTACCAGCTTCATTTCAGTCCTAGGCACTCAAAGGGCACTAAGCATAAAGTGTGAAAACTGAGTTTCCTTGAGAGCTGCTTGGAAGCCTGATGGTGTGTGAAGTTAGTGAGCCAAATGGAGTTGTTCTCCCACAAGAACCATTCGGCTGATCCTTCTTCAATATGCCCTTCACCAACATGCGGTGTTTCCTTGATTGAATTAGCTCTCACACCAATATTTGCGTCTAGAGCCTTTGCATTGAGGGCTATCTGAAAACGGCTGTGGCGCTGAAGTTGCCTGAGAATGTGGAGTTGGTGGCATGTGAAACCCGCATGTGGAGCATTCGTTTGTGTGGGATGCTCCACCAGGTTCATTCCTAGATAATGCACTCAAAGGGCACTAAGCATAGAGTGTGAAAACTGAGTTTCCTTGAGAGCTGCTTGGAAGCCTGATGGTGTGTGAAGTTAGTGAGCCAAATGGAGTTGTTCTCCCACAAGAACCACTCGGCTGATCCTTCTTCAATATGCCCTTCACCAACATGCAGTGTTTCCTTGATTGAATTAGCTCTCACACCAATATTTGTGTCTAGAGCCTTTGCATTGAGGGCTATCTGAAAACGGCTGTGGCGCTGAAGTTGCCTGTCAATGTGGAGTTGGTGGCATGTGAAACCCGCATGTGGAGCATTCGTTTGTTGGGATGCTCTACCAGGTTCATCCCTACATAATGCTCTCAAAGGGCACTAAGCATAGAGTGTGAAAACTGAGTTTCCTTGAGAGCTGCTTGGAAGCCTGATGGTGTGTGAAGTTAGTGAGCCAAATGGAGTTGTTCTCCCACAAGAACCACTCGGCTGATCCTTCTTCACTATGCCCTTCACCAACATGCAGTGTTTCCTTGATTGAATTAGCTCTCACACGAATATTTGCGTCTAGAGCCTTTGCATTGAGGGCTATCTGAAAACGGCTGTGGCGCTGAAGTTGCCTGAGAATGTGGAGTTGGTGGCATGTGAAACCCGCATGTGGAGCATTCGTTTGTGTGGGATGCTCTACCAGGTTCATTCCTAGATAATGCACTCAAAGGGCACTAAGCATAGAGTGTGAAAACTGAGTTTCCTTGAGAGCTGCTTGGAAGCCTGATGGTGTGTGAAGTTAGTGAGCCAAATGGAGTTGTTCTCCCACAAGAACCACTCAGCTGATCCTTCTTCAATATGCCCTTCACCAACATGCAGTGTTTCCTTGATTGAATTAGCTCTCACACCAATATTTGTGTCTAGAGCCTTTGCATTGAGGGCTATCTGAAAACGGCTGTGGCGCTGAAGTTGCCTGTGAATGTGGAGTTGGTGGCATGTGAAACCCGCATGTGGAGCATTCGTTTGTGTGGGATGCTCTACCAGCTTCATTTCAGTCCTAGGCACTCAAAGGGCACTAAGCATAAAGTGTGAAAACTGAGTTTTCTTGAGAGCTGCTTGGAAGCCTGATGTTGTGTGAAGT
Organism: Ochotona princeps; assembly: GCF_030435755.1. Classification (NCBI taxonomy): domain Eukaryota; kingdom Metazoa; phylum Chordata; class Mammalia; order Lagomorpha; family Ochotonidae; genus Ochotona; species Ochotona princeps. Next base: position 44,195 of record NW_026699927.1, on the reverse strand, counting down.
TAGTGAGCCAAATGGAGTTGTTCTCCCACAAGAACCATTCGGCTGATCCTTCTTCACTATGCCCTTCATCAACATGCGGTGTTTCCTTGATTGAATTAGCTCTCACACCAATATTTGCGTCTAGAGCCTTTGCATTGAGGGCTATCTGAAAACGGCTGTGGCGCTGAAGTTGCCTGAGAATGTGGAGTTGGTGGCATGTGAAACCCGCATGTGGAGCATTCGTTTGTGTGGGATGCTCTACCAGGTTCATTCCTAGATAATGCGCTCAAAGGGCACTAAGCATAGAGTGTGAAAACTGAGTTTCCTTGAGAGCTGCTTGGAAGCCTGATGGTGTGTGAAGTTAGTGAGCCAAATGGAGTTGTTCTCCCACAAGAACCACTCGGCTGATCCTTCTTCAATATGCCCTTCACCAACATGCAGTGTTTCCTTGATTGAATTAGCTCTCACACCAATATTTGCGTCTAGAGCCTTTGCATTGAGGGCTATCTGAAAACGGCTGTGGCGCTGAAGTTGCCTGTGAATGTGGAGTTGGTGGCATGTGAAACCCGCATGTGGAGCATTCGTTTGTGTGGGATGCTTACCAACCTTCATTTCATTCCTAGGTACTCAAAAGGCACTAAGCATAGAGTGTGAAAACTGAGTTTCCTTGAGAGCTGCTTGGAAGCCTGATGGTGTGTGAAGTTAGTGAGCCAAATGGAGTTGTTCTCCCACAAGAACCACTCGGCTGATCCTTCTTCAATATGCCCTTCACCAACATGCAGTGTTTCCTTGATTGAATTAGCTCTCACACCAATATTTGCGTCTAGAGCCTTTGCATTGAGGGCTATCTGAAAACGGCTGTGGCGCTGAAGTTGCCTGTGAATGTGGAGTTGGTGGCATGTGAAACCCGCATGTGGAGCATTCGTTTGTGTGGGATGCTCTACCAGCTTCATTTCAGTCCTAGGCACTCAAAGGGCACTAAGCATAAAGTGTGAAAACTGAGTTTCCTTGAGAGCTGCTTGGAAGCCTGATGGTGTGTGAAGTTAGTGAGCCAAATGGAGTTGTTCTCCCACAAGAACCATTCGGCTGATCCTTCTTCAATATGCCCTTCACCAACATGCGGTGTTTCCTTGATTGAATTAGCTCTCACACCAATATTTGCGTCTAGAGCCTTTGCATTGAGGGCTATCTGAAAACGGCTGTGGCGCTGAAGTTGCCTGAGAATGTGGAGTTGGTGGCATGTGAAACCCGCATGTGGAGCATTCGTTTGTGTGGGATGCTCCACCAGGTTCATTCCTAGATAATGCACTCAAAGGGCACTAAGCATAGAGTGTGAAAACTGAGTTTCCTTGAGAGCTGCTTGGAAGCCTGATGGTGTGTGAAGTTAGTGAGCCAAATGGAGTTGTTCTCCCACAAGAACCACTCGGCTGATCCTTCTTCAATATGCCCTTCACCAACATGCAGTGTTTCCTTGATTGAATTAGCTCTCACACCAATATTTGTGTCTAGAGCCTTTGCATTGAGGGCTATCTGAAAACGGCTGTGGCGCTGAAGTTGCCTGTGAATGTGGAGTTGGTGGCATGTGAAACCCGCATGTGGAGCATTCGTTTGTTGGGATGCTCTACCAGGTTCATCCCTACATAATGCACTCAAAGGGCACTAAGCATAGAGAGTGAAAACTGAGTTTCCTTGAGAGCTGCTTGGAAGCCTGATGGTGTGTGAAGTTAGTGAGCCAAATGGAGTTGTTCTCCCACAAGAACCACTCGGCTGATCCTTCTTCAATATGCCCTTCACCAACATGCAGTGTTTCCTTGATTGAATTAGCTCTCACACCAATATTTGCGTCTAGAGCCTTTGCATTGAGGGCTATCTGAAAACGGCTGTGGCGCTGAAGTTGCCTGTGAATGTGGAGTTGGTGGCATGTGAAACCCGCATGTGGAGCATTCGTTTGTGTGGGATGCTCTACCAGGTTCATTCCTAGATAATGCACTCAAAGGGCACTAAGCATAGAGTGTGAAAACTGAGTTTCCTTGAGAGCTGCTTGGAAGCCTGATGGTGTGTGAAGTTAGTGAGCCAAATGGAGTTGTTCTCTCACAAGAACCACTCGGCTGATCCTTCTTCAATATGCCCTTCACCAACATGCAGTGTTTCCTTGATTGAATTAGCTCTCACACCAATATTTGTGTCTAGAGCCTTTGCATTGAGGGCTATCTGAAAACGGCTGTGGCGCTGAAGTTGCCTGTGAATGTGGAGTTGGTGGCATGTGAAACCTGCATGTGGAGCATTTGTTTGTTGGGATGCTCTACCAGGTTCATTCCCAGATAATGCACTCAAAGGGCACTAAGCATAGAGTGTGAAAACTGAGTTTCCTTGAGAGCTGCTTGGAAGCCTGATGGTGTGTGAAGTTAGTGAGCCAAATGGAGTTGTTCTCCCACAAGAACCATTCGGCTGATCCTTCTTCAATATGCCCTTCACCAACATGCGGTGTTTCTTGATTGAATTAGCTCTCACACCAATATTTGCGTCTAGAGCCTTTGCATTGAGGGCTATCTGAAAACGGCTGTGGCGCTGAAGTTGCCTGAGAATGTGGAGTTGGTGGCATGTGAAACCCGCATGTGGAGCATTCGTTTGTGTGGGATGCTCCACCAGGTTCATTCCTAGATAATGCACTCAAAGGGCACTAAGCATAGAGTGTGAAAACTGAGTTTCCTTGAGAGCTGCTTGGAAGCCTGATGGTGTGTGAAGTTAGTGAGCCAAATGGAGTTGTTCTCCCACAAGAACCACTCGGCTGATCCTTCTTCAATATGCCCTTCACCAACATGCAGTGTTTCCTTGATTGAATTAGCTCTCACACCAATATTTGTGTCTAGAGCCTTTGCATTGAGGGCTATCTGAAAACGGCTGTGGCGCTGAAGTTGCCTGAGAATGTGGAGTTGGTGGCATGTGAAACCCGCATGTGGAGCATTCGTTTGTGTGGGATGCTCTACCAGGTTCATTCCTAGATAATGCTCTCAAAGGGCACTAAGCATAGAGTGTGAAAACTGAGTTTCCTTGAGAGCTGCTTGGAAACCTGATGGTGTGTGAAGTTAGTGAGTCAAATGGAGTTGTTCTCCCACAAGAACCACTCGGCTGATCCTTCTTCAATATGCCCTTCACCAACATGCAGTGTTTCCTTGATTGAATTAGCTCTCACACCAATATTTGTGTCTAGAGCCTTTGCATTGAGGGCTATCTGAAAACGGCTGTGGCGCTGAAGTTGCCTGAGAATGTGGAGTTGGTGGCATGTGAAACCCGCATGTGGAGCATTCGTTTGTGTGGGATGCTCTACCAGGTTCATTCCTAGATAATGCACTCAAAGGGCACTAAGCATAGAGTGTGAAAACTGAGTTTCCTTGAGAGCTGCTTGGAAGCCTGATGGTGTGTGAAGTTAGTGAGCCAAATGGAGTTGTTCTCCCACAAGAACCACTCGGCTGATCCTTCTTCAATATGCCCTTCACCAACATGCAGTGTTTCCTTGATTGAATTAGCTCTCACACAAATATTTGCGTCTAGAGCCTTTGCATTGAGGGCTATCTGAAAACGGCTGTGGCGCTGAAGTTGCCTGTGAATGTGGAGTTGGTGGCATGTGAAACCCGCATGTGGAGCATTCGTTTGTGTGGGATGCTCTACCAGGTTCATTCCCAGATAATGCACTCAAAGGGCACTAAGCATAGAGTGTGAAAACTGAGTTTCCTTGAGAGCTGCTTGGAAGCCTGATGGTGTGTGAAGTTAGTGAGCCAAATGGAGTTGTTCTCCCACAAGAACCACTCGGCTGATCCTTCTTCAATATGCCCTTCACCAACATGCAGTGTTTCCTTGATTGAATTAGCTCTCACACCAATATTTGCGTCTAGAGCCTTTGCATTGAGGGCTATCTGAAAATGGCTGTGGCGCTGAAGTTGCCTGAGAATGTGGAGTTGGTGGCATGTGAAACCTGCATGTGGAGCATTCGTTTGTGTGGGATGCTCTACCAGGTTCATCCCTAGATAATGCACTCAAAGGGCACTAAGCATAGAGTGTGAAAACTGAGTTTCCTTGAGAGCTGCTTGGAAGCCTGATGGTGTGTGAAGTTAGTGAGCCAAATGGAGTTGTTCTCCCACAAGAACCACTCGGCTGATCCTTCTTCAATATGCCCTTCACCAACATGCAGTGTTTCCTTGATTGAATTAGCTCTCACACCAATATTTGCGTCTAGAGCCTTTGCATTGAGGGCTATCTGAAAACGGCTGTGGCGCTGAAGTTGCCTGAGAATGTGGAGTTGGTGGCATGTGAAACCCGCATGTGGAGCATTCGTTTGTGTGGGATGCTCTACCAGGTTCATTCCTAGATAATGCACTCAAAGGGCACTAAGCATAGAGTGTGAAAACTGAGTTTCCTTGAGAGCTGCTTGGAAACCTGATGGTGTGTGAAGTTAGTGAGCCAAATGGAGTTGTTCTCCCACAAGAACCACTCGGCTGATCCTTCTTCAATATGCCCTTCACCAACATGCAGTGTTTCCTTGATTGAATTAGCTCTCACACCAATATTTGTGTCTAGAGCCTTTGCATTGAGGGCTATCTGAAAACGGCTGTGGCGCTGAAGTTGCCTGTGAATGTGGAGTTGGTGGCATGTGAAACCCGCATGTGGAGCATTCGTTTGTGTGGTATGCTCTACCAGGTTCATTCCTAGATAATGCTCTCAAAGGGCACTAAGCATAGAGTGTGAAAACTGAGTTTCCTTGAGAGCTGCTTGGAAGCCTGATGGTGTGTGAAGTTAGTGAGCCAAATGGAGTTGTTCTCTCACAAGAAGCACTCGGCTGATCATTCTTCAATATGCCCTTCACCAACATGCAGTGTTTCCTTGATTGAATTAGCTCTCACACCAATATTTGTGTCTAGAGCCTTTGCATTGAGGGCTATCTGAAAACGGCTGTGGCGCTGAAGTTGCCTGTGAATGTGGAGTTGGTGGCATGTGAAACCCGCATGTGGAGCATTTGTTTGTTGGGATGCTCTACCAGGTTCATTCCCAGATAATGCACTCAAAGGGCACTAAGCATAGAGTGTGAAAACTGAGTTTCCTTGAGAGCTGCTTGGAAGCCTGATGGTGTGTGAAGTTAGTGAGCCAAATGGAGTTGTTCTCCCACAAGAACCACTCGGCTGATCCTTCTTCAATATGCCCTTCACCAACATGCAGTGTTTCCTTGATTGAATTAGCTCTCACACCAATATTTGCGTCTAGAGCCTTTGCATTGAGGGCTATCTGAAAACGGCTGTGGCGCTGAAGTTGCCTGTGAATGTGGAGTTGGTGGCATGTGAAACCCGCATGTGGAGCATTCGTTTGTGTGGGATGCTCTACCAGGTTCATTCCTAGATAATGCACTCAAAGGGCACTAAGCATAGAGTGTGAAAACTGAGTTTCCTTGAGAGCTGCTTGGAAGCCTGATGGTGTGTGAAGTTAGTGAGCCAAATGGAGTTGTTCTCCCACAAGAACCATTCGGCTGATCCTTCTTCACTATGCCCTTCACCAACATGCAGTGTTTCCTTGATTGAATTAGCTCTCACACGAATATTTGCGTCTAGAGCCTTTGCATTGAGGGCTATCTGAAAACGGCTGTGGCGCTGAAGTTGCCTGAGAATGTGGAGTTGGTGGCATGTGAAACCCGCATGTGGAGCATTCGTTTGTGTGGGATGCTCTACCAGGTTCATTCCTAGATAATGCACTCAAAGGGCACTAAGCATAGAGTGTGAAAACTGAGTTTCCTTGAGAGCTGCTTGTAAGCCTGATGGTGTGTGAAGTTAGTGAGCCAAATGGAGTTGTTCTCCCACAAGAACCACTCGGCTGATCCTTCTTCAATATGCCCTTCACCAACATGCAGTGTTTCCTTGATTGAATTAGCTCTCACACCAATATTTGTGTCTAGAGCCTTTGCATTGAGGGCTATCTGAAAACGGCTGTGGCGCTGAAGTTGCCTGAGAATGTGGAGTTGGTGGCATGTGAAACCCGCATGTGGAGCATTTGTTTGTGTGGGATGCTCTACCAGGTTCATTCCTAGATAATGCTCTCAAAGGGCACTAAGCATAGAGTGTGAAAACTGAGTTTCCTTGAGAGCTGCTTGGAAGCCTGATGGTGTGTGAAGTTAGTGAGCCAAATGGAGTTGTTCTCCCACAAGAACCACTCGGCTGATCCTTCTTCAATATGCCCTTCACCAACATGCAGTGTTTCCTTGATTGAATTAGCTCTCACACCAATATTTGCGTCTAGAGCCTTTGCATTGAGGGCTATCTGAAAACGGCTGTGGCGCTGAAGTTGCCTAAGAATGTGGAGTTGGTGACATGTGAAACCCGCATGTGGAGCATTCGTTTGTTTGGGATGCTCACCAACCTTCATTTCAGTCCTAGGTACTCAAAAGGCACTAAGCATAGAGTGTGAAAACTGAGTTTCCTTGAGAGCTGCTTGGAAGCCTGATGGTGTGTGAAGTTAGTGAGCCAAATGGAGTTGTTCTCCCCCAAGAACCACTCGGCTGATCCTTCTTCAATATGCCCTTCACCAACATGCAGTGTTTCCTTGATTGAATTAGCTCTCACACCAATATTTGCGTCTAGAGCCTTTGCATTGAGGGCTATCTGAAAACGGCTGTGGCGCTGAAGTTGCCTGAGAATGTGGAGTTGGTGGCATGTGAAACCCGCATGTGGAGCATTCGTTTGTGTGGGATGCTCTACCAGGTTCATTCCTAGATAATGCACTCAAAGGGCACTAAGTATAGACTGTGAAAACTGAGTTTCCTTGAGAGCTGCTTGGAAGCCTGATGGTGTGTGAAGTTAGTGAGCCAAATGGAGTTGTTCTCCCACAAGAACCACTCGGCTGATCCTTCTTCAATATGCCCTTCACCAACATGCAGTGTTTCCTTGATTGAATTAGCTCTCACACCAATATTTGTGTCTAGAGCCTTTGCATTGAGGGCTATCTGAAAACTGCTGTGGCGCTGAAGTTGCCTGTGAATGTGGAGTTGGTGGCATGTGAAACCCGCATGTGGAGCATTCGTTTGTGTGGGATGCTCTACCAGGTTCATTCCCAGATAATGCACTCAAAGGGCACTAAGCATAGAGTGTGAAAACTGAGTTTCCTTGAGAGCTGCTTGGAAGCCTGATGGTGTGTGAAGTTAGTGAGCCAAATGGAGTTGTTCTCCCACAAGAACCACTCGGCTGATCCTTCTTCAATATGCCCTTCACCAACATGCAGTGTTTCCTTGATTGAATTAGCTCTCACACCAATATTTGCGTCTAGAGCCTTTGCATTGAGGGCTATCTGAAAATGGCTGTGGCGCTGAAGTTGCCTGAGAATGTGGAGTTGGTGGCATGTGAAACCCGCATGTGGAGCATTCGTTTGTGTGGGATGCTCTACCAGGTTCATCCCTAGATAATGCACTCAAAGGGCACTAAGCATAGAGTGTGAAAACTGAGTTTCCTTGAGAGCTGCTTGGAAACCTGATGGTGTGTGAAGTTAGTGAGCCAAATGGAGTTGTTCTCCCACAAGAACCACTCGGCTGATCCTTCTTCAATATGCCCTTCACCAACATGCAGTGTTTCCTTGATTGAATTAGCTCTCACACCAATATTTGCGTCTAGAGCCTTTGCATTGAGGGCTATCTGAAAACGGTTTTGGCGCTGAAGTTGCCTGTCAATGTGGAGTTGGTGGCATGTGAAACCCACATGTGGAGCATTCGTTTGTGTGGGATGTTCTACCAAGTTCATTCCTAGATAATGCACTCAAAGGGCACTAAGCATAGAGTGTGAAAACTGAGTTTCCTTGAGAGCTGCTTGGAAGCCTGATGGTGTGTGAAGTTAGTGAGCCAAATGGAGTTGTTCTCCCACAAGAACCACTCGGCTGATCCTTCTTCAATATGCCCTTCACCAACATGCAGTGTTTCCTTGATTGAATTAGCTCTCACACCAATATTTGCGTCTAGAGCCTTTGCATTGAGGGCTATCTGAAAACGGCTGTGGCGCTGAAGTTGCCTGAGAATGTGGAGTTGGTGGCATGTGAAACCCGCATGTGGAGCATTCGTTTGTGTGGGATGCTCTACCAGGTTCATTCCTAGATAATGCACTCAAAGGGCACTAAGCATAGAGTGTGAAAACTGAGTTTCCTTGAGAGCTGCTTGGAAACCTGATGGTGTGTGAAGTTAGTGAGCCAAATGGAGTTGTTCTCCCACAAGAACCACTCGGCTGATCCTTCTTCAATATGCCCTTCACCAACATGCAGTGTTTCCTTGATTGAATTAGCTCTCACACCAATATTTGTGTCTAGAGCCTTTGCATTGAGGGCTATCTGAAAACGGCTGTGGCGCTGAAGTTGCCTGTGAATGTGGAGTTGGTGGCATGTGAAACCCGCATGTGGAGCATTCGTTTGTGTGGTATGCTCTACCAGGTTCATTCCTAGATAATGCTCTCAAAGGGCACTAAGCATAGAGTGTGAAAACTGAGTTTCCTTGAGAGCTGCTTGGAAGCCTGATGGTGTGTGAAGTTAGTGAGCCAAATGGAGTTGTTCTCTCACAAGAAGCACTCGGCTGATCATTCTTCAATATGCCCTTCACCAACATGCAGTGTTTCCTTGATTGAATTAGCTCTCACACCAATATTTGTGTCTAGAGCCTTTGCATTGAGGGCTATCTGAAAACGGCTGTGGCGCTGAAGTTGCCTGTGAATGTGGAGTTGGTGGCATGTGAAACCCGCATGTGGAGCATTTGTTTGTTGGGATGCTCTACCAGGTTCATTCCCAGATAATGCACTCAAAGGGCACTAAGCATAGAGTGTGAAAACTGAGTTTCCTTGAGAGCTGCTTGGAAGCCTGATGGTGTGTGAAGTTAGTGAGCCAAATGGAGTTGTTCTCCCACAAGAACCACTCGGCTGATCCTTCTTCAATATGCCCTTCACCAACATGCAGTGTTTCCTTGATTGAATTAGCTCTCACACCAATATTTGCGTCTAGAGCCTTTGCATTGAGGGCTATCTGAAAACGGCTGTGGCGCTGAAGTTGCCTGTGAATGTGGAGTTGGTGGCATGTGAAACCCGCATGTGGAGCATTCGTTTGTGTGGGATGCTCTACCAGGTTCATTCCTAGATAATGCACTCAAAGGGCACTAAGCATAGAGTGTGAAAACTGAGTTTCCTTGAGAGCTGCTTGGAAGCCTGATGGTGTGTGAAGTTAGTGAGCCAAATGGAGTTGTTCTCCCACAAGAACCATTCGGCTGATCCTTCTTCACTATGCCCTTCACCAACATGCAGTGTTTCCTTGATTGAATTAGCTCTCACACGAATATTTGCGTCTAGAGCCTTTGCATTGAGGGCTATCTGAAAACGGCTGTGGCGCTGAAGTTGCCTGAGAATGTGGAGTTGGTGGCATGTGAAACCCGCATGTGGAGCATTCGTTTGTGTGGGATGCTCTACCAGGTTCATTCCTAGATAATGCACTCAAAGGGCACTAAGCATAGAGTGTGAAAACTGAGTTTCCTTGAGAGCTGCTTGTAAGCCTGATGGTGTGTGAAGTTAGTGAGCCAAATGGAGTTGTTCTCCCACAAGAACCACTCGGCTGATCCTTCTTCAATATGCCCTTCACCAACATGCAGTGTTTCCTTGATTGAATTAGCTCTCACACCAATATTTGTGTCTAGAGCCTTTGCATTGAGGGCTATCTGAAAACGGCTGTGGCGCTGAAGTTGCCTGAGAATGTGGAGTTGGTGGCATGTGAAACCCGCATGTGGAGCATTTGTTTGTGTGGGATGCTCTACCAGGTTCATTCCTAGATAATGCTCTCAAAGGGCACTAAGCATAGAGTGTGAAAACTGAGTTTCCTTGAGAGCTGCTTGGAAGCCTGATGGTGTGTGAAGTTAGTGAGCCAAATGGAGTTGTTCTCCCACAAGAACCACTCGGCTGATCCTTCTTCAATATGCCCTTCACCAACATGCAGTGTTTCCTTGATTGAATTAGCTCTCACACCAATATTTGCGTCTAGAGCCTTTGCATTGAGGGCTATCTGAAAACGGCTGTGGCGCTGAAGTTGCCTAAGAATGTGGAGTTGGTGACATGTGAAACCCGCATGTGGAGCATTCGTTTGTTTGGGATGCTCACCAACCTTCATTTCAGTCCTAGGTACTCAAAAGGCACTAAGCATAGAGAGTGTGAAAACTGAGTTTCCTTGAGAGCTGCTTGGAAGCCTGATGGTGTGTGAAGTTAGTGAGCCAAATGGAGTTGTTCTCCCCCAAGAACCACTCGGCTGATCCTTCTTCAATATGCCCTTCACCAACATGCAGTGTTTCCTTGATTGAATTAGCTCTCACACCAATATTTGCGTCTAGAGCCTTTGCATTGAGGGCTATCTGAAAACGGCTGTGGCGCTGAAGTTGCCTGAGAATGTGGAGTTGGTGGCATGTGAAACCCGCATGTGGAGCATTCGTTTGTGTGGGATGCTCTACCAGGTTCATTCCTAGATAATGCACTCAAAGGGCACTAAGCATAGAGTGTGAAAACTGAGTTTCCTTGAGAGCTGCTTGGAAGCCTGATGGTGTGTGAAGTTAGTGAGCCAAATGGAGTTGTTCTCCCACAAGAACCACTCGGCTGATCCTTCTTCAATATGCCCTTCACCAACATGCAGTGTTTCCTTGATTGAATTAGCTCTCACACCAATATTTGTGTCTAGAGCCTTTGCATTGAGGGCTATCTGAAAACTGCTGTGGCGCTGAAGTTGCCTGTGAATGTGGAGTTGGTGGCATGTGAAACCCGCATGTGGAGCATTCGTTTGTGTGGGATGCTCTACCAGGTTCATCCCTAGATAATGCACTCAAAGGGCACTAAGCATAGAGTGTGAAAACTGAGTTTCCTTGAGAGCTGCTTGGAAACCTGATGGTGTGTGAAGTTAGTGAGCCAAATGGAGTTGTTCTCCCACAAGAACCACTCGGCTGATCCTTCTTCAATATGCCCTTCACCAACATGCAGTGTTTCCTTGATTGAATTAGCTCTCACACCAATATTTGTGTCTAGAGCCTTTGCATTGAGGGCTATCTGAAAACGGCTGTGGCGCTGAAGTTGCCTGTGAATGTGGAGTTGGTGGCATGTGAAACCCGCATGTGGAGCATTCGTTTGTGTGGTATGCTCTACCAGGTTCATTCCTAGATAATGCTCTCAAAGGGCACTAAGCATAGAGTGTGAAAACTGAGTTTCCTTGAGAGCTGCTTGGAAGCCTGATGGTGTGTGAAGTTAGTGAGCCAAATGGAGTTGTTCTCTCACAAGAAGCACTCGGCTGATCATTCTTCAATATGCCCTTCACCAACATGCAGTGTTTCCTTGATTGAATTAGCTCTCACACCAATATTTGTGTCTAGAGCCTTTGCATTGAGGGCTATCTGAAAACGGCTGTGGCGCTGAAGTTGCCTGTGAATGTGGAGTTGGTGGCATGTGAAACCCGCATGTGGAGCATTTGTTTGTTGGGATGCCCTACCAGGTTCATTCCCAGATAATGCACTCAAAGGGCACTAAGCATAGAGTGTGAAAACTGAGTTTCCTTGAGAGCTGCTTGGAAGCCTGATGGTGTGTGAAGTTAGTGAGCCAAATGGAGTTGTTCTCCCACAAGAACCACTCGGCTGATCCTTCTTCAATATGCCCTTCACCAACATGCAGTGTTTCCTTGATTGAATTAGCTCTCACACCAATATTTGCGTCTAGAGCCTTTGCATTGAGGGCTATCTGAAAACGGCTGTGGCGCTGAAGTTGCCTGAGAATGTGGAGTTGGTGGCATGTGAAACCCGCATGTGGAGCATTCGTTTGTGTGGGATGCTCTACCAGGTTCATTCCTAGATAATGCACTCAAAGGGCACTAAGTATAGACTGTGAAAACTGAGTTTCCTTGAGAGCTGCTTGGAAGCCTGATGGTGTGTGAAGTTAGTGAGCCAAATGGAGTTGTTCTCCCACAAGAACCACTCGGCTGATCCTTCTTCAATATGCCCTTCACCAACATGCAGTGTTTCCTTGATTGAATTAGCTCTCACACCAATATTTGTGTCTAGAGCCTTTGCATTGAGGGCTATCTGAAAACTGCTGTGGCGCTGAAGTTGCCTGTGAATGTGGAGTTGGTGGCATGTGAAACCCGCATGTGGAGCATTCGTTTGTGTGGGATGCTCTACCAGGTTCATTCCCAGATAATGCACTCAAAGGGCACTAAGCATAGAGTGTGAAAACTGAGTTTCCTTGAGAGCTGCTTGGAAGCCTGATGGTGTGTGAAGTTAGTGAGCCAAATGGAGTTGTTCTCCCACAAGAACCACTCGGCTGATCCTTCTTCAATATGCCCTTCACCAACATGCAGTGTTTCCTTGATTGAATTAGCTCTCACACCAATATTTGCGTCTAGAGCCTTTGCATTGAGGGCTATCTGAAAATGGCTGTGGCGCTGAAGTTGCCTGAGAATGTGGAGTTGGTGGCATGTGAAACCCGCATGTGGAGCATTCGTTTGTGTGGGATGCTCTACCAGGTTCATCCCTAGATAATGCACTCAAAGGGCACTAAGCATAGAGTGTGAAAACTGAGTTTCCTTGAGAGCTGCTTGGAAGCCTGATGGTGTGTGAAGTTAGTGAGCCAAATGTAGTTGTTCTCCCACAAGAACCACTCGGCTGATCCTTCTTCAATATGCCCTTCACCAACATGCAGTGTTTCCTTGATTGAATTAGCTCTCACACCAATATTTGCGTCTAGAGCCTTTGCATTGAGGGCTATCTGAAAACGGCTGTGGCTCTGAAGTTGCCTGAGAATGTGGAGTTGGTGGCATGTGAAACCCGCATGTGGAGCATTCGTTTGTGTGGGATGCTCTACCAGGTTCATTCCTAGATAATGCACTCAAAGGGCACTAAGTATAGACTGTGAAAACTGAGTTTCCTTGAGAGCTGCTTGGAAGCCTGATGGTGTGTGAAGTTAGTGAGCCAAATGGAGTTGTTCTCCCACAAGAACCACTCGGCTGATCCTTCTTCAATATGCCCTTCACCAACATGCAGTGTTTCCTTGATTGAATTAGCTCTCACACCAATATTTGTGTCTAGAGCCTTTGCATTGAGGGCTATCTGAAAACTGCTGTGGCGCTGAAGTTGCCTGAGAATGTGGAGTTGGTGGCATGTGAAACCCGCATGTGGAGCATTCGTTTGTGTGGGATGCTCTACCAGGTTCATTCCTAGATAATGCACTCAAAGGGCACTAAGTATAGACTGTGAAAACTGAGTTTCCTTGAGAGCTGCTTGGAAGCCTGATGGTGTGTGAAGTTAGTGAGCCAAATGGAGTTGTTCTCCCACAAGAACCACTCGGCTGATCCTTCTTCAATATGCCCTTCACCAACATGCAGTGTTTCCTTGATTGAATTAGCTCTCACACCAATATTTGTGTCTAGAGCCTTTGCATTGAGGGCTATCTGAAAACGGCTGTGGCGCTGAAGTTGCCTGTGAATGTGGAGTTGGTGGCATGTGAAACCCGCATGTGGAGCATTCGTTTGTGTGGGATGCTCTACCAGGTTCATTCCCAGATAATGCACTCAAAGGGCACTAAGCATAGAGTGTGAAAACTGAGTTTCCTTGAGAGCTGCTTGGAAGCCTGATGGTGTGTGAAGTTAGTGAGCCAAATGGAGTTGTTCTCCCACAAGAACCACTCGGCTGATCCTTCTTCAATATGCCCTTCACCAACATGCAGTGTTTCCTTGATTGGATTAGCTCTCACACCAATATTTGCGTCTAGAGCCTTTGCATTGAGGGCTATCTGAAAACGGCTGTGGCGCTGAAGTTGCCTAAGAATGTGGAGTTGGTGACATGTGAAACCCGCATGTGGAGCATTCGTTTGTTTGGGATGCTCACCAACCTTCATTTCAGTCCTAGGTACTCAAAAGGCACTAAGCATAGAGTGTGAAAACTGAGTTTCCTTGAGAGCTGCTTGGAAGCCTGATGGTGTGTGAAGTTAGTGAGCCAAATGGAGTTGTTCTCCCTCAAGAACCACTCGGCTGATCCTTCTTCAATATGCCCTTCACCAACATGCAGTGTTTCCTTGATTGAATTAGCTCTCACACCAGTATTTGCGTCTAGAGCCTTTGCATTGAGGGCTATCTGAAAACGGCTGTGGCGCTGAAGTTGCCTGAGAATGTGGAGTTGATGGCATGTGAAACCCGCATGTGGAGCATTCGTTTGTGTGGGATGCTCCACCAGGTTCATTCCTAGATAATGCACTCAAAGGGCACTAAGTATAGAGTGTGAAAACTGAGTTTCCTTGAGAGCTGCTTGGAAGCCTGATGGTGTGTGAAGTTAGTGAGCCAAATGGAGTTGTTCTCCCACAAGAACCACTCGGCTGATCCTTCTTCAATATGCCCTTCACCAACATGCAGTGTTTCCTTGATTGAATTAGCTCTCACACCAATATTTGTGTCTAGAGCCTTTGCATTGAGGGCTATCTGAAAACTGCTGTGGCGCTGAAGTTGCCTGTGAATGTGGAGTTGGTGGCATGTGAAACCCGCATGTGGAGCATTCGTTTGTGTGGGATGCTCTACCAGGTTCATTCCTAGATAATGCTCTCAAAGGGCACTAAGCATAGAGTGTGAAAACTGAGTTTCCTTGAGAGCTGCTTGGAAGCCTGATGGTGTGTGATGTTAGAGAGCCAAATGGAGTTGTTCTCCCACAAGAACCACTCGGCTGATCCTTCTTCAATATGCCCTTCACCAACATGCAGTGTTTCCTTGGTTGAATTAGCTCTCACACCAATATTTGCGTCTAGAGCCTTTGCATTGAGGGCTATCTGAAAACGGCTGTGGCGCTGAAGTTGCCTGAGAATGTGGAGTTGGTGGCATGTGAAACCCGCATGTGGAGCATTCGTTTGTGTGGGATGCTCTACCAGGTTCATTCCTAGATAATGCACTCAAAGGGCACTAAGCATAGAGTGTGAAAACTGAGTTTCCTTGAGAGCTGCTTGGAAGCCTGATGGTGTGTGAAGTTAGTGAGCCAAATGGAGTTGTTCTCCCACAAGAACCACTCGGCTGATCCTTCTTCAATATGCCCTTCACCAACATGCAGTGTTTCCTTGATTGAATTAGCTCTCACACCAATATTTGCGTCTAGAGCCTTTGCATTGAGGGCTAGCTGAAAACGGCTGTGGCGCTGAAGTTGCCTAAGAATGTGGAGTTGGTGACATGTGAAACCCGCATGTGGAGCATTCGTTTGTGTGGGATGCTTACCAACCTTCATTTCAGTCCTAGGTACTCAAAAGGCACTAAGCATAGAGTGTGAAAACTGAGTTTCCTTGAGAGCTGCTTGGAAGCCTGATGGTGTGTGAAGTTAGTGAGCCAAATGGAGTTGTTCTCCCACAAGAACCACTCGGCTGATCCTTCTTCAATATGCCCTTCACCAACATGCAGTGTTTCCTTGATTGAATTAGCTCTCACACCAATATTTGTGTCTAGAGCCTTTGCATTGAGGGCTATCTGAAAACGGCTGTGGCGCTGAAGTTGCCTGTGAATGTGGAGTTGGTGGCATGTGAAACCCGCATGTGGAGCATTCGTTTGTGTGGGATGCTCTACCAGCTTCATTTCAGTCCTAGGCACTCAAAGGGCACTAAGCATGGAGTGTGAAAACTGAGTTTCCTTGAGAGCTGCTTGGAAGCCTGATGGTGTGTGAAGTTAGTGAGCCAAATGGAGTTGTTCTCCCACAAGAACCACTCGGCTGATCCTTCTTCAATATGCCCTTCACCAACATGAAGTGTTTCCTTGATTGAATTAGCTCTCACACCAATATTTGCGTCTAGAGCCTTTGCATTGAGGGCTATCTGAAAACGGCTGTGGCGCTGAAGTTGCCTGTCAATGTGGAGTTGGTGACATGTGAAACTGCATGTGGAGCATTCGTTTGTGTGGGATGCTCACCAACCTTCATTTCAGTCCTAGGTACTCAAAAGGCACTAAGCATAGAGTGTGAAAACTGAGTTTCCTTGAGAGCTGCTTGGAAGCCTGATGGTGTGTGAAGTTAGTGAGCCAAATGGAGTTGTTCTCCCACAAGAACCACTCGGCTGATCCTTCTTCAATATGCCCTTCACCAACATGCAGTGTTTCCTTGATTGAATTAGCTCTCACACCAATATTTGTGTCTAGAGCCTTTGCATTGAGGGCTATCTGAAAACGGCTGTGGCGCTGAAGTTGCCTGTGAATGTGGAGTTGGTGGCATGTGAAACCCGCATGTGGAGCATTCGTTTGTGTGGGATGCTCTACCAGCTTCATTTCAGTCCTAGGCACTCAAAGGGCACTAAGCATAAAGTGTGAAAACTGAGTTTTCTTGAGAGCTGCTTGGAAGCCTGATGGTGTGTGAAGTTAGTGAGCCAAATGGAGTTGTTCTCCCACAAGAACCATTCGGCTGATCCTTCTTCACTATGCCCTTCACCAACATGCGGTGTTTCCTTGATTGAATTAGCTCTCACACCAATATTTGCGTCTAGAACCTTTGCATTGAGGGCTATCTGAAAACGGCTGTGGCGCTGAAGTTGCCTGAGAATGTGGAGTTGGTGGCATGTGAAACCCGCATGTGGAGCATTCATTTGTGTGGGATGCTCTACCAGGTTCATTCCTAGATAATGCACTCAAAGGACACTAAGCATAGAGTGTGAAAACTGAGTTTCCTTGAGAGCTGCTTGGAAGCCTGATGGTGTGTGAAGTTAGTGAGCCAAATGGAGTTGTTCTCCCACAAGAACCACTCGGCTGATCCTTCTTCAATATGCCCTTCACCAACAAGCAGTGTTTCCTTGATTGAATTAGCTCTCATACCAATATTTGCGTCTAGAGCCTTTGCATTGAGGGCTATCTGAAAACGGCTGTGGCGATGAAGTTGCCTGTGAATGTGGAGTTGGTCCCATGTGAAACCCGCATATGGAGCATTCGTTTGTGTGGGATGCTCTACCAGGTTCATTCCTAGATAATGCACTCAAAGGGCACTAAGCATAGAGTGTGAAAACTGAGTTTCCTTGAGAGCTGCTTGGAAGCCTGATGGTGTGTGAAGTTAGTGAGCCAAATGGAGTTGTTCTCCCACAAGAACCACTCGGCTGATCCTTCTTCAATATGCCCTTCACCAACATGCAGTGTTTCCTTGATTGAATTAGCTCTCACACCAATATTTGTGTCTAGAGCCTTTGCATTGAGGACTATCTGAAAACGGCTGTGGCGCTGAAGTTGCCTGTCAATGTGGAGTTGGTGGCATGTGAAACCCGCATGTGGAGCATTCGTTTGTGTGGGATGTTCTACCAGGTTCATTCCTAGATAATGCACTCAAAGGGCACTAAGCATAGAGTGTGAAAACTGAGTTTCCTTGAGAGCTGCTTGGAAGCCTGATGGTGTGTGAAGTTAGTGAGCCAAATGGAGTTGTTCTCCCACAAGAACCACTCGGCTGATCCTTCTTCAATATGCCCTTCACCAACATGCAGTGTTTCCTTGATTGAATTAGCTCTCACACCAATATTTGTGTCTAGAGCCTTTGCATTGAGGGCTATCTGAAAACAGTTGTGGCGCTGAAGTTGCCTGTGAATGTGGAGTTGGTGGCATGTGAAACCCGCATGTGGAGCATTCGTTTGTGTGGGATGCTCACCAAGCATCATTTCAGTCCTTTGTACTCAACGGGCCCTAAGCATAGAGTGTGAAAACTGAGTTTCCTTGAGAGCTGCTTGGAAGCCTGATGGTGTGTGAAGTTAGTGAGCCAAATGGAGTTGTTCTCCCACAAGAACCACTCGGCTGATCCTTCTTCAATATGCCCTTCACCAACATGCAGTGTTTCCTTGATTGAATTAGCTCTCACACCAATATTTGTGTCTAGAGCCTTTGCATTGAGGGCTATCTGAAAACGGCTGTGGCGCTGAAGTTGCCTGTGAATGTGGAGTTGGTGGCATGTGAAACCCACATGTGGAGCATTCGTTTGTGTGGGATGCTCTACCAGGTTCATTTCAGTCCTAGGCACTCAAAGGGCACTAAGCATAGAGTGTGAAAACTGAGTTTCCTTGAGAGCTGCTTGGAAGCCTGATGGTGTGTGAAGTTAGTGAGCCAAATGGAGTTGTTCTCCCACAAGAACCACTCAGCTGATTCTTCTTCAATATGCCCTTCACCAACATGCAGTGTTTCCTTGATTGAATTAGCTCTCACACCAATATTTGCGTCTAGAGCCTTTGCATTGAGGGCTATCTGAAAACGGCTGTGGCGCTGAAGTTGCCTGTGAATGTGGAGTTGGTGGCATGTGAAACCCGCATGTGGAGCATTCGTTTGTGTGGGATGCTCTACCAGGTTCATTCCTAGATAATGCACTCAAAGGGCACTAAGCATAGAGTGTGAAAACTGAGTTTCCTTGAGAGCTGCTTGGAAGCCTGATGGTGTGTGAAGTTAGTGAGCCAAATGGAGTTGTTCTCCCACAAGAACCACTTGGCTGATCCTTTTTCAATATGCCCTTCACCAACAAGCAGTGTTTCCTTGATTGAATTAGCTCTCACACCAATATTTGCGTCTAGAGCCTTTGCATTGAGGACTATCTGAAAACGGCTGGGGCGCTGAAGTTGCCTGTGAATGTGGAGTTGGTGGCATGTGAAACCCGCATGTGGAGCATTCGTTTGTGTGGGATGCTCACCAAGCATCATTTCAGTCCTTTGTACACAACGGGCCCTAAGCATAGAGTGTGAAAACTGAGTTTCCTTGTGAGCTGCTTGGAAGCCTGATGGTGTGTGAAGTTAGTGAGCCAAATGGAGTTGTTCTCCCACAAGAACCACTCGGCTGATCCTTCTTCAATATGCCCTTCATCAACATGCAGTGTTTCCTTGATTGAATTAGCTCTCACACCAATATTTGCGTCTAGAGCCTTTGCATTGAGGGCTATCTGAAAACGGCTGTGGCGCTGAAGTTGCCTGTGAATGTGGAGTTGGTGGCATGTGAAACCCGCATGTGGAGCATTCGTTTGTGTGGGATGCTCACCAAGCATCATTTCAGTCCTTTGTACACAACGGGCACTAAGCATAGAGTGTGAAAACTGAGTTTCCTTGTGAGCTGCTTGGAAGCCTGATGGTGTGTGAAGTTAGTGAGCCAAATGGAGTTGTTCTCCCACAAGAACCACTCGGCTGATCCTTCTTCAATATGCCCTTCACCAACATGCAGTGTTTCCTTGATTGAGTTAGCTCTCACACCAATATTTGCGTCTAGAGCCTTTGCATTGAGGGCTATCTGAAAACGGCTGTGGCGCTGAAGTTGCCTGTGAATGTGGAGTTGGTGGCATGAGAAACCCGCATGTGGAGCATTCGTTTGTGTGGGATGCTCACCAAGCTTCATTTCAGTCCTAGGTACTCAAAGGGGACTAAGCATAGAGTGTGAAAACTGAGTTTCCTTGAGAGCTGCTTGGAAGCCTGATGGTGTGTGAAGTTAGTGAGCCAAATGGAGTTGTTCTCCCACAAGAACCACTCGGCTGATCCTTTTTCAATATGCCCTTCACCAACAAGCAGTGTTTCCTTGATTGAATCACCTCTCACACCAATATTTGTGTCTAGAGCCTTTGCATTGAGGACTATCTGAAAACGGCTGTGGCGCTGAAGTTGCCTGTGAATGTGGAGTTGGTGGCATGTGAAACCCGCATGTGGAGCATTCGTTTGTGTGGGATGTTCTACCAGGTTCATTCCTAGATAATGCACTCAAAGGTCACTAAGCATAGAGTGTGAAAACTGAGTTTCCTTGAGAGCTGCTTGGAAGCCTGATGGTGTGTGAAGTTAGTGAGCCAAATGGAGTTGTTCTCCCACAAGAACCACTCGGCTGATCCTTCTTCAATATGCCCTTCACCAACATGCAGTGTTTCCTTGATTGAATTAGCTCTCACACCAATATTTGTGTCTAGAGCCTTTGCATTGAGGGCTATCTGAAAACAGTTGTGGCGCTGAAGTTGCCTGTGAATGTGGAGTTGGTGGCATGTGAAACCCGCATGTGGAGCATTCGTTTGTGTGGGATGCTCTACCAGGTTCATTCCTAGATAATGCACTCAAAGGGCACTAAGCATAGAGTGTGAAAACTGAGTTTCCTTGAGAGCTGCTTGGAAGCCTGATGGTGTGTGAAGTTAGTGAGCCAAATGGAGTTGTACTCCCACAAGGACCACTCGGCTGATCCTTCTTCAATATGCCCTTCACCAACATGCAGTGTTTCCTTGATTGAATTAGCTCTCACACCAATATTTGCGTCTAGAGCCTTTGCATTGAGGGCTATCTGAAAACGGCTGTGGCGCTGAAGTTGCCTGAGAATGTGGAGTTGGTGGCATGTGAAACCCGCATGTGGAGCATTCGTTTGTGTGGGATGCTCTACCAGGTTCATTTCAGTCCTAGGCACCCAGGGGCACTACGCATAGAGTGTGAAAACTGAGTTTCCTTGAGAGCTGCTTGGAAGCCTGATGGTGTGTGAAGTTAGTGAGCCAAATGGAGTTGTTCTCCCACAAGAACCACTCGGCTGATCCTTTTTCAATATGCCCTTCACCAACATGCAGTGTTTCCTTGATTGAATTAGCTCTCATACCAATATTTACGTCTAGAGCCTTTGCATTGAGGGCTATCTGAAAATGGCTGTGGCGCTGAAGTTGCCTGTGAATGTGGAGTTGGTGGCATGTGAAACCCGCATGTGGAGCATTCGTTTGTGTGGGATGCTCACCAAGCATCATTTCAGTCCTTTGTACTCAACGGGCCCTAAGCATAGAGTGTGAAAACTGAGTTTCCTTGAGAGCTGCTTTAAGCCTGATGGTGTGTGAAGTTAGTGAGCCAAATGGAGTTGTTCTCCCACAAGAACCACTCGGCTGATCCTTCTTCAATATGCCCTTCACCAACATGCAGTGTTTCCTTGATTGAATTAGCTCTCACACCAATATTTGTGTCTAGAGCCTTTGCATTGAGGGCTATCTGAAAACGGCTGTGGCGCTGAAGTTGCCTGTGAATGTGGAGTTGGTGGCATGTGAAACCCACATGTGGAGCATTCGTTTGTGTGGGATGCTCTACCAGGTTCATTTCAGTCCTAGGCACTCAAAGGGCACTAAGCATAGAGTGTGAAAACTGAGTTTCCTTGAGAGCTGCTTGGAAGCCTGATGGTGTGTGAAGTTACTGAGCCAAATGGAGTTGTTCTCCCACAAGAACCACTCAGCTGATCCTTCTTCAATATGCCCTTCACCAACATGCAGTGTTTCCTTGATTGAAATAGCTCTCACACCAATATTTGCGTCTAGAGCCTTTGCATTGAGGGCTATCTGAAAACGGCTGTGGCACTGAAGTTGCCTGTGAATGTGGAGTTGGTGGCATGTGAAACCCGCATGTGGAGCATTCGTTTGTGTGGGATGCTCTACCAGGTTCATTCCTAGATAATGCACTCAAAGGGCACTAAGCATAGAGTGTGAAAACTGAGTTTCCTTGAGAGCTGCTTGGAAGCCTGATGGTGTGTGAAGTTAGTGAGCCAAATGGAGTTGTTCTCCCACAAGAACCACATGGCTGATCCTTTTTCAATATGCCCTTCACCAACAAGCAGTGTTTCCTTGATTGAATTAGCTCTCACACCAATATTTGCGTCTAGAGCCTTTGCATTGAGGACTATCTGAAAACGGCTGGGGCGCTGAAGTTGCCTGTGAATGTGGAGTTGGTGGCATGTGAAACCCGCATGTGGAGCATTCGTTTGTGTGGGATGCTCACCAAGCATCATTTCAGTCCTTTGTACACAACGGGCCCTAAGCATAGAGTGTGAAAACTGAGTTTCCTTGTGAGCTGCTTGGAAGCCTGATGGTGTGTGAAGTTAGTGAGCCAAATGGAGTTGTTCTCCCAAAAGAACCACTCGGCTGATCCTTCTTCAATATGCCCTTCATCAACATGCAGTGTTTCCTTGTTTGAATTAGCTCTCACACCAATATTTGCGTCTAGAGCCTTTGCATTGAGGGCTATCTGAAAACGGCTGTGGCGCTGAAGTTGCCTGAGAATGTGGAGTTGGTGGCATGTGAAACCCGCATGTGGAGCATTCGTTTGTGTGGGATGCTCACCAAGTTTCATTTCAGTCCTAGGTACTCAAAGGGCACTAAGCATAGAGTGTGAAAACTGAGTTTCCTTGAGAGCTGCTTGGAAGCCTGATGGTGTGTGAAGTTAGTGAGCCAAATGGAGTTGTTCTCCCACAAGAACCACTCGGCTGATCCTTCTTCAATATGCCCTTCACCAACATGCAGTGTTTCCTTGATTGAATTAGCTCTCACACCAATATTTGCGTCTAGAGCCTTTGCATTGAGGGCTATCTGAAAACGGGTGTGGCGCTGAAGTTGCCTGTGAATGTGGAGTTGGTGGCATGTGAAACCCGCATGTGGAGCATTCGTTTGTGTGGGATGCTCACCAAGCTTCATGTCAGTCCTAGGCACTCAAAGGGCACTAAGCATAGAGTGTGAAAACTGAGTTTCCTTGAGAGCTGCTTGGAAGCCTGATGGTGTGTGAAGTTAGTGAGCCAAATGGAGTTGTTCTCCCACAAGAACCACTCGGCTGATCCTTCTTCAATATGCCCTTCACCAACATGCAGTGTTTCCTTGATTGAATTAGCTCTCACACCAATATTTGCGTCTAGAGCCTTTGCATTGAGGGCTATCTGAAAACGGCTGTGGCGCTGAAGTTGCCTGTGAATGTGGAGTTGGTGGCATGTGAAACCCGCATGTGGAGCATTCGTTTGTGTGGGATGCTCACCAACCTTCATTTCATTCCTAGATACTCAAAGGGCACTAAGCATAGAGTGTGAAAACTGAGTTTCCTTGAGAGCTGCTTGGAAGCCTGATAGTGTGTGAAGTTAGTGAGCCAAATGGAGTTGTTCTCCCACAAGAACCACTCGGCTGATCCTTCTTCAATATGCCCTTCACCAACATGCAGTGTTTCCTTGATTGAATTAGCTCTCACACCAATATTTGCGTCTAGAGCCTTTGCATTGAGGGCTATCTGAAAACGGCTGGGGCGCTGAAGTTGCCTGTGAATGTGGAGTTGGTGGCATGTGAAACCCACATGTGGAGCATTCGTTTGTGTGGGATGCTCTACCAGGTTCATTTCAGTCCTAGGCACTCAAAGGGCACTAAGCATAGAGTGTGAAAACTGAGTTTCCTTGAGAGCTGCTTGGAAGCCTGATGGTGTGTGAAGTTAGTGAGCCAAATGGAGTTGTTCTCCCACAAGAACCACTTGGCTGATCCTTTTTCAATATGCCCTTCACCAACAAGCAGTGTTTCCTTGATTGAATTAGCTCTCACACCAATATTTGCGTCTAGAGCCTTTGCATTGAGGACTATCTGAAAAACGGCTGGGGCGCTGAAGTTGCCTGAGAATGTGGAGTTGGTGGCATGTGAAACCCGCATGTGGAGCATTCGTTTGTGTGGGATGCTCACCAAGCATCATTTTAGTCCTTTGTACACAACGGGCACTAAGCATAGAGTGTGAAAATTGAGTTTCCTTGAGAGCTGCTTGGAAGCCTGATGGTGTGTGAAGTTAGTGAGCCAAATGGAGTTGTTCTCCCACAAGAACCACTCGGCTGATCCTTCTTCAATATGCCCTTCACCAACATGCAGTGTTTCCTTGATTGAATTAGCTCTCACACCAATATTTGCGTCTAGAGCCTTTGCATTGAGGGCTATCTGAAAACAGCTGTGGCGCTGAAGTTGCCTGTGAATGTGGAGTTGGTGGCATGTGAAACCCGCATGTGGAGCATTCGTTTGTGTGGGATGCTCTACCAGGTTCATTTCAGTCCTAGGTACTCAAAGGGCACTAAGCATAGAGTGTGAAAACTGAGTTTCCTTGAGAGCTGCTTGGAAGCCTGATGGTGTGTGAAGTTAGTGAGCCAAATGGAGTTTGTTCTCCCACAAGAAACACTCGGCTGATCCTTCTTCAATATGCCCTTCACCAACATGCAGTGTTTCCTTGATTGAATTAGCTCTCACACAATATTTGCGTCTAGAGCCTTTGCATTGAGGGCTATCTGAAAACGGCTGTGGCGCTGAAGTTGCCTGTGAATGTGGAGTTGGTGGAATGTGAAACCCGCATGTGGAGCATTCGTTTGTGTGGGATGCTCTACCAGGTTCATTTCAGTCCTAGGCACTCAGGGGCACTAAGCATAGAGTGTGAAAACTGAGTTTCCTTGAGAGCTGCTTGGAAGCCTGATGGTGTGTGAAGTTAGTGAGCCAAATGGAGTTGTTCTCCCACAAGAACCACTCGGCTGATCCTTTTTCAATATGCCCTTCACCAACATGCAGTGTTTCCTTGATTGAATTAGCTCTCATACCAATATTTACGTCTAGAGCCTTTGCATTGAGGGCTATCTGAAAATGGCTGTGGCGCTGAAGTTGCCTGTGAATGTGGAGTTGGTGGCATGTGAAACCCGCATGTGGAGCATTCGTTTGTGTGGGATGCTCACCAAGCATCATTTCAGTCCTTTGTACTCAACGGGCACTAAGCATAGAGTGTGAAAACTGAGTTTCCTTGAGAGCTGCTTGGAAGCCTGATGGTGTGTGAAGTTAGTGAGCCAAATGGAGTTGTTCTCCCACAAGAACCACTCGGCTGATCCTTCTTCAATATGCCCTTCACCAACATGCAGTGTTTCCTTGATTGAATTAGCTCTCACACCAATATTTGTGTCTAGAGCCTTTGCATTGAGGGCTATCTGAAAACGGCTGTGGCGCCGAAGTTGTCTGTGAATGTGGAGTTGGTGGCATGTGAAACCCGCATTTGGAGCATTCGTTTGTGTGGGATGCTCTACCAGGTTCATTCCTAGATAATGCACTCAAAGGGCACTAAGCATAGAGTGTGAAAACTGAGTTTCCTTGAGAGCTGCTTGGAAGCCTGATGGTGTGTGAAGTTAGTGAGCCAAATGGAGTTGTTCTCCCACAAGAACCACTTGGGTGATCCTTTTTCAACATGCCCTTCACCAACAAGCAGTGTTTCCTTGATTGAATTAGCTCTCACACCAATATTTGCGTCTAGAGCCTTTGCATTGAGGACTATCTGAAAACGGCTGTGGCACTGAAGTTGCCTGTGAATGTGGAGTTGGTGGCATGTGAAACCCGCATGTGGAGTATTCGTTTGTGTGGGATGCTCACCAAGCATCATTTAAGTCCTTTGTACACAACGGGCACTAAGCATAGAGTGTGAAAACTGAGTTTCCTTGTGAGCTGCTTGGAAGCCTGATGGTGTGTGAAGTTAGTGAGCCAAATGGAGTTGTTCTCCCACAAGAACCACTCGGCTGATCCTTCTTCAATATGCCCTTCACCAACATGCAGTGTTTCCTTGATTGAATTAGCTCTCACACCAATATTTGCGTCTAGAGCCTTTGCATTGAGGGCTATCTGAAAACGGCTGTGGCGCTGAAGTTGCCTGTGAATGTGGAGTTGGTGGCATGTGAAACCAGCATGTGGAGCATTCGTTTGTGTGGGATGCTCACCAAGTTTCATTTCAGTCCTAGGTACTCAAATGGCACTAAGCATAGAGTGTGAAAACTGAGTTTCCTTGAGAGAGCTGCTTGGAAGCCTGATGGTGTGTGAAGTTAGTGAGCCAACTGGAGTTGTTCTCCCACAAGAACCACTCGGCTGATCCTTCTTCAATATGCCCTTCACCAACATTCAGTGTTTCCTTGATTGAATTAGCTCTCACACCAATATTTGCGTCTAGAGCCTTTGCATTGAGGGCTATCTGAAAACGGCTGTGGCGCTGAAGTTGCCTGTGAATGTGGAGTTGGTGGCATGTGAAACCCGCATGTGGAGCATTCGTTTGTGTGGGATGCTCACCAACCTTCATTTCATTCCTAGATACTCAAAGGGCACTAAGCATAGAGTGTGAAAACTGAGTTTCCTTGAGAGCTGCTTGGAAGCCTGATGGTGTGTGACGTTAGTGCGCCAAATGGAGTTGTTCTCCCACAAGAACCACTCGGCTGATCCTTCTTCAATATGCCCTTCACCAACACGCAGTGTTTCCTTGATTGAATTAGCTCTCACACCAATATTTGCGTCTAGAGCCTTTGCATTGAGGGCTATCTGAAAACGGCTGTGGCGCTGAAGTTGCCTGTGAATGTGGAGTTGGTGGCATGTGAAACCCGCATGTGGAGCATTCGTTTGTGTGGGATGCTCTACCAGGTTCATTCCTAGATAATGCACTCAAAGGGCACTAAGCATAGAGTGTGAAAACTGAGTTTCCTTGAGAGCTGCTTGGAAGCCTGATGGTGTGTGAAGTTAGTGAGCCAAATGGAGTTGTTCTCCCACAAGAACCACTCGGCTGATCCTTCTTCAATATGCCCTTCACCAACATGCAGTGTTTCCTTGATTGAATTAGCTCTCACACCAATATTTGCGTCTAGAGCCTTTGCATTGAGGGCTATCTGAAAATGGCTGTGGCGCTGAAGCTGCCTGTGAATGTGGAGTTGGTGGCACATGAAACCCGCATGTGGAGCATTCGTTTGTGTGGGATGCTCACCGAGCTTCATGTCAGTCCTTGGCACTCAAAGGGCACTAAGTATAGAGTGTGAAAACTGAGTTTCCTTGAGAGAGCTGCTTGGAAGCCTGATGGTGTGTGAAGTTAGTGAGCCAAATGGAGTTGTTCTCCCACAAGAACCACTCGGCTGATCCTTCTTCAATATGCCCTTCACCAACATGCAGTGTTTCCTTGATTGAATTAGCTCTCACACCAATATTTGCGTCTAGAGCCTTTGCATTGAGGGCTATCTGAAAACGGCTGTGGCGCTGAAGTTGCCTGAGAATGTGGAGTTGGTGGCATGTGAAACTCGCATGTGGAGCATTCGTTTGTGTGGGATGCTCTACCAGGTTCATTCCTAGATAATGCACTCAAAGGGCACTAAGCATAGAGTGTGAAAACTGAGTTTCCTTGAGAGCTGCTTGGAAGCCTGATGGTGTGTGAAGTTAGTGAGCCAAATGGAGTTGTTCTCCCACAAGAACCACTCAGCTGATCCTTCTTCAATATGCCCTTCACCAACATGCAGTGTTTCCTTGATTGAATTAGCTCTCACACCAATATTTGCGTCTAGAGCCTTTGCATTGAGGGCTATCTGAAAATGGCTGTGGCGCTGAAGGTGCCTGTGAATGTGGAGTTGGTGGCACATGAAACCCGCATGTGGAGCATTCGTTTGTGTGGGATGCTCACCAAGCTTCATTTCAATCCTAGGCACTCAAAGGGCACTAAGCATAGAGTGTGAAAACTGAGTTTCCTTGAGAGCTGCTTGGAAGCCTGATGGTGTGTGAAGTTAGTTAGCCAAATGGAGTTGTTCTCCCACAAGAACCACTCGGCTGATCCTTCTTCAATATGCCCTTCACCAACATGCAGTGTTTCCTTGATTGAATTAGCTCTCACACCAATATTTGCGTCTAGAGCCTTTGCATTGAGGGCTATCTGAAAACGGCTGTGGCGCTGAAGTTGCCTGTGAATGTGGAGTTGGTGGCATGTGATACCCGCATGTGGAGCATTCGTTTGTGTGGGATGCTCTACCAGGTTCATTCCTAGATAATGCACTCAAAGGGCACTAAGCATAGAGTGTGAAAACTGAGTTTCCTTGAGAGCTGCTTGGAAGCCTGATGGTGTGTGAAGTTAGTGAGCCAAATGGAGTTGTTCTCCCACAAGAACCACTCGGCTGATCCTTCTTCAATATGCCCTTCACCAACATGCAGTGTTTCCTTGATTGAATTAGCTCTCACACCAATATTTGCGTCTAGAGCCTTTGCATTGAGGGCTATCTGAAAACGGCTGTGGCGCTGAAGTTGCCTGTGAATGTGGAGTTGGTGGCATGTGAAACCCGCATGTGGAGCATTCGTTTGTGTGGGATGCTCACCAAGCTTCATGTCAGTCCTAGGTACTCAAAGGGCACTAAGCATAGAGTGTGAAAACTGAGTTTCCTTGAGAGCTGCTTGGATGCCTGATGGTGTGTGAAGTTAGTGAGCCAAATGGAGTTGTTCTCCCACAAGAACCACTCGGCTGATCCTTCTTCAATATGCCCTTCACCAACATGCAGTGTTTCCTTGATTGAATTAGCTCTCACACCAATATTTGCGTCTAGAGCCTTTGCATTGAGGGCTATCTGAAAACGGTTGTGGCGCTGAAGTTGCCTGTCAATGTGGAGTTGGTGGCATGTGAAACCCACATGTGGAGCATTCGTTTGTGTGGGATGTTCTACCAGGTTCATTCCTAGATAATGCACTCAAAGGGCACTAAGCATAGAGTGTGAAAACTGAGTTTCCTTGAGAGCTGCTTGGAAGCCTGATGGTGTGTGAAGTTAGTGAGCCAAATGGAGTTGTTCTCCCACAAGAACCACTCGGCTGATCCTTCTTCAATATGCCCTTCACCAACATGCAGTGTTTCCTTGATTGAATTAGCTCTCACACCAATATTTGCGTCTAGAGCCTTTGCATTGAGGGCTATCTGAAAACGGCTGTGGCGCTGAAGTTGCCTGTGAATGTGGAGTTGGTGGCATGTGATACCCGCATGTGGAGCATTCGTTTGTGTGGGATGCTCTACCAGGTTCATTCCTAGATAATGCACTCAAAGGGCACTAAGCATAGAGTGTGAAAACTGAGTTTCCTTGAGAGCTGCTTGGAAGCCTGATGGTGTGTGAAGTTAGTGAGCCAAATGGAGTTGTTCTCCCACAAGAACCACTCGGCTGATCCTTCTTCAATATGCCCTTCACCAACATGCAGTGTTTCCTTGATTGAATTAGCTCTCACACCAATATTTGCGTCTAGAGCCTTTGCATTGAGGGCTATCTGAAAACGGCTGTGGCGCTGAAGTTGCCTGTGAATGTGGAGTTGGTGGCATGTGAAACCCATATGTGGAGCATTCGTTTGTGTGGGATGCTCTACCAGGTTCATTCCTAGATAATGCGCTCAAAGGGCACTAAGCATAGAGTGTGAAAACTGAGTTTCCTTGAGAGCTGCTTGGAAGCCTGATGGTGTGTGAAGTTAGTGAGCCAAATGGAGTTGTTCTCCCACAAGAACCACTCGGCTGATCCTTCTTCAATATGCCCTTCACCAACAAGCAATGTTTCCTTGATTGAATTAGCTCTCACACCAATATTTGCGTCTAGAGCCTTTGCATTGAGGACTATCTGAAAACTGCTGGGGCGCTGAAGTTGCCTGTGAATGTGGAGTTGGTGGCATGTGAAACCCGCATGTGGAGCATTCGTTTGTGTGGGATTCTCACCAAGCATCATTTCAGTCCTTTGTACACAACGGGCATTAAACATAGAGTGTGAAAACTGAGTTTCCTTGAGAGCTGCTTGGAAGCCTGATGGTGTGTGAAGTTAGTGAGCCAAATGGAGTTGTTCTCCCACAAGAACCACTCGGCTGATCCTTCTTCAATATGCCCTTCACCAACATGCAGTGTTTCCTTGATTGAATTAGCTCTCACACCAATATTTGTGTCTAGAGCCTTTGCATTGAGGGCTATCTGAAAACGGCTGTGGCGCTGAAGTTGCCTGTGAATGTGGAGTTGGTGGCATGTGAAACCCGCATGTGGAGCATTCGTTTGTGTGGGATGCTCACCAAGCTTCATGTCAGTCCTAGGTACTCAAAGGGCACTAAGCATAGAGTGTGAAAACTGAGTTTCCTTGAGAGCTGCTTGGAAGACTGATGGTGTGTGAAGTTAGTGAGCCAAATGGAGTTGCTCTCCCACAAGAACCACTCGGCTGATCCTTCTTCAATATGCCCTTCACCAACATGCAGTGTTTCCTTGATTGAATTAGCTCTCACACCAATATTTGCGTCTAGAGCCTTTGCATTGAGGGCTATCTGAAAACGGTTGTGGCGCTGAAGTTGCCTGTCAATGTGGAGTTGGTGGCATGTGAAACGCACATGTGGAGCATTCGTTTGTGTGGGATGTTCTACCAGGTTCATTCCTAGATAATGCACTCAAAGGGCACTAAGCATAGAGTGTGAAAACTGAGTTTCCTTGAGAGCTGCTTGGAAGCCTGATGGTGTGTGAAGTTAGTGAGCCAAATGGAGTTGTTCTCCCACAAGAACCACTCGGCTGATCCTTCTTCAATATGCCCTTCACCAACATGCAGTGTTTCCTTGATTGAATTAGCTCTCACACCAATATTTGCGTCTAGATCCTTTGCATTGAGGGCTATCTGAAAACGGCTGTGGCGCTGAAGTTGCCTGTGAATGTGGAGTTGGTGGCATGTGAAACCCGCATGTGGAGCATTCGTTTGTGTGGGATTCTCACCAAGCATCATTTCAGTCCTTTGTACACAACGGGCACTAAGCATAGAGTGTGAAAACTGAGTTTCCTTGAGAGCTGCTTGGAAGCCTGATGGTGTGTGAAGTTAGTGAGCCAAATGGAGTTGTTCTCCCACAAGAACCACTTGGCTGATCCTTTTTCAATATGCCCTTCACCAACAAGCAGTGTTTCCTTGATTGAATTAGCTCTCACACCAATATTTGCGTCTAGAGCCTTTGCATTGAGGACTATCTGAAAACGGCTGGGGCGCTGAAGTTGCCTGTGAATGTGGAGTTGGTGACATGTGAAACCCGCATGTGGAGCATTCGTTTGTGTGGGATGCTCACCAAGCATCATTTCAGTCCTTTGTACACAACGGGCACTAAGCATAGAGTGTGAAAACTGAGTTTCCTTGTGAGCTGCTTGGAAGCCTGATGGTGTGTGAAGTTAGTGAGCCAAATGGAGTTGTTCTCCCACAAGAACCACTCGGCTGATCCTTCTTCAATATGCCCTTCACCAACATGCAGTGTTTCCTTGATTGAATTAGCTCTCACACCAATATTTGCGTCTAGAGCCTTTGCATTGAGGGCTATCTGAAAACGGTTGTGGCGCTGAAGTTGCCTGTCAATGTGGAGTTGGTGGCATGTGAAACCCACATGTGGAGCATTCGTTTGTGTGGGATGTTCTACCAGGTTCATTCCTAGATAATGCACTCAAAGGGCACTAAGCATAGAGTGTGAAAACTGAGTTTCCTTGAGAGCTGCTTGGAAGCCTGATGGTGTGTGAAGTTAGTGAGCCAAATGGAGTTGTTCTCCCACAAGAACCACTCGGCTGATCCTTCTTCAATATGCCCTTCACCAACATGCAGTGTTTCCTTGATTGAATTAGCTCTCACACCAATATTTGCGTCTAGAGCCTTTGCATTGAGGGCTATCTGAAAACGGCTGTGGCGCTGAAGTTGCCTGTGAATGTGGAGTTGGTGGCATGTGAAACCCGCATGTGGAGCATTCGTTTGTGTGGGATTCTCACCAAGCATCATTTCAGTCCTTTGTACACAACGGGCACTAAGCATAGAGTGTGAAAACTGAGTTTCCTTGAGAGCTGCTTGGAAGCCTGATGGTGTGTGAAGTTAGTGAGCCAAATGGAGTTGTTCTCCCACAAGAACCACTTGGCTGATCCTTTTTCAATATGCCCTTCACCAACAAGCAGTGTTTCCTTGATTGAATTAGCTCTCACACCAATATTTGCGTCTAGAGCCTTTGCATTGAGGACTATCTGAAAACGGCTGGGGCGCTGAAGTTGCCTGTGAATGTGGAGTTGGTGACATGTGAAACCCGCATGTGGAGCATTCGTTTGTGTGGGATGCTCACCAAGCATCATTTCAGTCCTTTGTACACAACGGGCACTAAGCATAGAGTGTGAAAACTGAGTTTCCTTGTGAGCTGCTTGGAAGCCTGATGGTGTGTGAAGTTAGTGAGCCAAATGGAGTTGTTCTCCCACAAGAACCACTCGGCTGATCCTTCTTCAATATGCCCTTCACCAACATGCAGTGTTTCCTTGATTGAATTAGCTCTCACACCAATATTTGCGTCTAGAGCCTTTGCATTGAGGGCTATCTGAAAACGGTTTTGGCGCTGAAGTTGCCTGTCAATGTGGAGTTGGTGGCATGTGAAACCCACATGTGGAGCATTCGTTTGTGTGGGATGTTCTACCAAGTTCATTCCTAGATAATGCACTCAAAGGGCACTAACAATAGAGTGTGAAAACTGAGTTTCCTTGAGAGCTGCTTGGAAGCCTGATGGTGTGTGAAGTTAGTGAGTCAAATGGAGTTGTTCTCCCACAAGAACCACTCGGCTGATCCTTCTTCAATATGCCCTTCACCAACATGCAGTGTTTCCTTGATTGAATTAGCTCTCACACCAATATTTGCGTCTAGAGCCTTTGCATTGAGGGCTATCTGAAAATGGCTGTGGCGCTGAAGCTGCCTGTGAATGTGGAGTTGGTGGCATGTGAAACCCGCATGTGGAGCATTCGTTTGTGTGGGATGCTCACCAAGCTTCATTTCAGTCCTAGGCACTCAAAGGGCACTAAGCATAGAGTGTGAAAACTGAGTTTCCTTGAGAGCTGCTTGGAAGCCTGATGGTGTGTGACGTTAGTGCGCCAAATGGAGTTGTTCTCCCACAAGAACCACTCGGCTGATCCTTCTTCAATATGCCCTTCACCAACATGCAGTGTTTCCTTGATTGAATTAGCTCTCACACCAATATTTGCGTCTAGAGCCTTTGCATTGAGGGCTATCTGAAACGGCTGTGGCGCTGAAGTTGCCTGTGAATGTGGAGTTGGTGGCATGTGAAACCCGCATGTGGAGCATTCGTTTGTGTGGGATGCTCTACCAGGTTCATTCCTAGATAATGCACTCAAAGGGCACTAAGCATAGAGTGTGAAAACTGAGTTTCCTTGAGAGCTGCTTGGAAGCCTGATGGTGTGTGAAGTTAGTGAGCCAAATGGAGTTGTTCTCCCACAAGAACCACTCGGCTGATCCTTCTTCAATATGCCCTTCACCAACATGCAGTGTTTCCTTGATTGAATTAGCTCTCACACCAATATTTGCGTCTAGAGCCTTTGCATTGAGGGCTATCTGAAAACGGCTGTGGCGCTGAAGTTGCCTGTGAATGTGGAGTTGGTGGCATGTGAAACCCGCATGTGGAGCATTCGTTTGTGTGGGATGTTCTACCAGCTTCATTCCTAGATAATGCACTCAAAGGGCACTAAGCATAGAGTGTGAAAACTGAGTTTCCTTGAGAGCTGCTTGGAAGCCTGATGGTGTGTGAAGTTAGTGAGCCAAATGGAGTTGTTCTCCCACAAGAACCACTTGGCTGATCCTTCTTCAATATGCCCTTCACCAACATGCAGTGTTTCCTTGATTGAATTAGCTCTCACACCAATATTTGCGTCTAGAGCCTTTGCATTGAGGGCTATCTGAAAACAGCTGTGGCGCTGAAGTTGCCTGAGAATGTGGAGTTGGTGGCATGTGAAAACCGCATTTGGAGCATTCGTTTGTGTGGCATGCTCTACCAGGTTCATTCCTAGATAATGCACTCAAAGGGCACTAAGCATAGAGTGTGAAAACTGAGTTTCCTTGAGAGCTGCTTGGAAGCCTTATGGTGTGTGAAGTTAGTGAGCCAAATGGAGTTGTTCTCCCACAAGAACCACTCGGCTGATCCTTCTTCAATATGCCCTTCACCAACATGCAGTGTTTCCTTGATTGAATTAGCTCTCACACCAATATTTGCGTCTAGAGCCTTTGCATTGAGGGCTATCTGAAAACGGCTGTGGCGCTGAAGTTGCCTGTGAATGTGGAGTTGGTGGCATGTGAAACCCGCATGTGGAGCATTCGTTTGTGTGGGATGCTCACCAAGCTTCATTTCAGTCGTAGGTACTCAAAGGGCACTAAGCATAGAGTGTGAAAACTAAGTTTCCTTGAGAGCTGCTTGGAAGCCTGATGGTGTGTGAAGTTAGTGAGCCAAATGGAGTTGTTCTCCCACAAGAACCACTCGGCTGATCCTTCTTCAATATGCCCTTCACCAACATGCAGTGTTTCCTTGATTGAATTAGCTCTCACACCAATATTTGTGTCTAGAGCCTTTGCATTGAGGGCTATCTGAAAACGGCTGTGGCGCCGAAGTTGCCTGTGAATGTGGAGTTGTTGGCATGTGAAAACCGCATGTGGAGCATTCGTTTGTGTGGCATGCTCTACCAGGTTCATTCCTAGATAATGCACTCAAAGGGCACTAACAATAGAGTGTGAAAACTGAGTTTCCTTGAGAGCTGCTTGGATGCCTGATGGTGTGTGAAGTTAGTGAGCCAAATGGAGTTGTTCTCCCACAAGAACCACTTGGCTGATCCTTTTTCAATATGCCCTTCACCAACAAGCAGTGTTTCCTTGATTGAATTAGCTCTCATACCAATATTTGCGTCTAGAGCCTTTGCATTGAGGGCTATCTGAAAACGGCTGTGGCGCTGAAGTTGCCTGTGAATGTGGAGTTGGTGGCATGTGAAACCCGCATGTGGAGCATTCGTTTGTGTGGGATGCTCACCAAGCTTCATTTCAGTCCTAGCTACTCAAAGGGCACTAAGCATAGAGTGTGAAAACTGAGTTTCCTTGAGAGCTGCTTGGAAGCCTGATGGTGTGTGAAGTTAGTGAGCCAAATGGAGTTGTTCTCCCACAAGAACCACTCGGCTGATCCTTCTTCAATATGCCCTTCACCAACATGCAGTGTTTCCTTGATTGAATTAGCTCTGACACCAATATTTGCGTCCAGAGCCTTTGCATTGAGGGCTATCTGAAAACGGCTGTGGCGCTGAAGTTGCCTGTGAATGTGGAGTTGGTGGCATGTGAAACCCGCATGTGGAACATTCGTTTGTGTGGGATGCTCTACCAGGTTCATTCCTAGATAATGCACTCAAAGGGCACTAAGCATAGAGTGTGAAAACTGAGTTTCCTTGAGAGCTGCTTGGAAGCCTGATGGTGTGTGAAGTTAGTGAGCCAAATGGAGTTGTTCTCCCACAAGAACCACTCGGCTGATCCTTCTTCAATATGCCCTTCACCAACATGCAGTGTTTCCTTGATTGAATTAGCTCTCACACCAATATTTGCGTCTAGAGCCTTTGCATTGAGGGCTATCTGAAAACGGCTGTGGCGCTGAAGTTGCCTGTGAATGTGGAGTTGGTGGCATGTGAAACCCGCATGTGGAGCATTTGTTTGTGTGGGATGCTCTTCCAGGTTCATTCCTAGATAATGCACTCAAAGGGCACTAAGCATAGAGTGTGAAAACTGAGTTTCCTTGAGAGCTGCTTGGAAGCCTGATGGTGTGTGAAGTTAGTGAGCCAAATGGAGTTGTTCTCCCACAAGAACCACTCGGCTGATCCTTCTTCAATATGCCCTTCACCAACATGCAGTGTTTCCTTGATTGAATTAGCTCTGACACCAATATTTGTGTCTAGAGCCTTTGCATTGAGGGCTATCTGAAAACGGCTGTGGCGCCGAAGTTGCCTGTGAATGTAGAGTTGTTGGTATGTGAAAACCGCATGTGGAGCATTCGTTTGTGTGGGATGCTCTACCAGGTTCATTCCTAGATAATGCACTCAAAGGGCACTAAGCATAGAGTGTGAAAACTGAGTTTCCTTGAGAGCTGCTTGGATGCCTGATGGTGTGTGAAGTTAGTGAGCCAAATGGAGTTGTTCTCCCACAAGAACCACTTGGCTGATCCTTTTTCAATATGCCCTTCACCAACAAGCAGTGTTTCCTTGATTGAATTAGCTCTCATACCAATATTTGCGTCTAGAGCCTTTGCATTGAGGGCTATCTGAAAACGGCTGTGGCGCTGAAGTTGCCTGTGAATGTGGAGTTGGTGGCATGTGAAACCCGCATGTGGAGCATTCGTTTGTGTGGGATGCTCACCAAGCTTCATTTCAGTCCTAGGCACTCAAAGGGCACTAAGCATAGAGTGTGAAAACTGAGTTTCCTTGAGAGCTGCTTGGAAGCCTGATGGTGTGTGAAGATAGTGAGTCAAATGCAGTTGTTCTCCCACAAGAACCACTCGGCTGATCCTTCTTCAATATGCCCTTCACCAACATGCAGTGTTTCCTTGATTGAATTAGCTCTCACACCAATATTGCGTCCAGAGCCTTTGCATTGAGGGCTATCTGAAAACGGCTGTGGTGCTGAAGTTGCCTGTCAATGTGGAGTTGGTGGCATGTGAAACCCGCATGTGGAGCATTCGTTTGTGTGGGATGCTCTACCAGGTTCATTCCTAGATGATGCACTCAAAGGGCACTAAGCATAGAGTGTGAAAACTGAGTTTCCTTGAGAGCTGCTTGGAAGCCTGATGGTGTGTGAAGTTAGTGAGCCAAATGGAGTTGTTCTCCCACAAGAACCACTCGGCTGATCCTTCTTCAATATGCCCTTCACCAACATGCAGTGTTTCCTTGATTGAATTAGCTCTCACACCAATATTTGTGTCTAGAGCCTTTGCATTGAGGGCTATCTGAAAACGGCTGTGGCGCCGAAGTTGCCTGTGAATGTAGAGTTGTTGGTATGTGAAAACCGCATGTGGAGCATTCGTTTGTGTGGGATGCTCTACCAGGTTCATTCCTAGATAATGCACTCAAAGGGCACTAAGCATAGAGTGTGAAAACTGAGTTTCCTTGAGAGCTGCTTGGAAGCCTGATGGTGTGTGAAGTTAGTGAGCCAAATGGAGTTGTTCTCCACAAGAACCACTCGGCTGATCCTTCTTCAATATGCCCTTCACCAACATGCAGTGTTTCCTTGATTGAATTAGCTCTCACACCAATATTTGCGTCTAGAGCCTTTGCATTGAGGGCTATCTGAAAACGGCTGTGGCGCTGAAGTTGCCTGTGAATGTGGAGTTGGTGGCATGTGAAACCCGCATGTGGAGCATTCGTTTGTGTGGGATGTTCTACCAGCTTCATTCCTAGATAATGCACTCAAAGGGCACTAAGCATAGAGTGTGAAAACTGAGTTTCCTTGAGAGCTGCTTGGAAGCCTGATGGTGTGTGAAGTTAGTGAGCCAAATGGAGTTGTTCTCCCACCAAGAACCACTTGGCTGATCCTTCTTCAATATGCCCTTCACCAACATGCAGTGTTTCCTTGATTGAATTAGCTCTCACACCAATATTTGCGTCTAGAGCCTTTGCATTGAGGGCTATCTGAAAACAGCTGTGGCGCTGAAGTTGCCTGAGAATGTGGAGTTGGTGGCATGTGAAAACCGCATTTGGAGCATTCGTTTGTGTGGCATGCTCTACCAGGTTCATTCCTAGATAATGCACTCAAAGGGCACTAAGCATAGAGTGTGAAAACTGAGTTTCCTTGAGAGCTGCTTGGAAGCCTTATGGTGTGTGAAGTTAGTGAGCCAAATGGAGTTGTTCTCCCACAAGAACCACTCGGCTGATCCTTCTTCAATATGCCCTTCACCAACATGCAGTGTTTCCTTGATTGAATTAGCTCTCACACCAATATTTGCGTCTAGAGCCTTTGCATTGAGGGCTATCTGAAAACGGCTGTGGCGCTGAAGTTGCCTGTGAATGTGGAGTTGGTGGCATGTGAAACCCGCATGTGGAGCATTCGTTTGTGTGGGATGCTCACCAAGCTTCATTTCAGTCGTAGGTACTCAAAGGGCACTAAGCATAGAGTGTGAAAACTAAGTTTCCTTGAGAGCTGCTTGGAAGCCTGATGGTGTGTGAAGTTAGTGAGCCAAATGGAGTTGTTCTCCCACAAGAACCACTCGGCTGATCCTTCTTCAATATGCCCTTCACCAACATGCAGTGTTTCCTTGATTGAATTAGCTCTCACACCAATATTTGTGTCTAGAGCCTTTGCATTGAGGGCTATCTGAAAACGGCTGTGGCGCCGAAGTTGCCTGTGAATGTGGAGTTGTTGGCATGTGAAAACCGCATGTGGAGCATTCGTTTGTGTGGCATGCTCTACCAGGTTCATTCCTAGATAATGCACTCAAAGGGCACTAACAATAGAGTGTGAAAACTGAGTTTCCTTGAGAGCTGCTTGGATGCCTGATGGTGTGTGAAGTTAGTGAGCCAAATGGAGTTGTTCTCCCACAAGAACCACTTGGCTGATCCTTTTTCAATATGCCCTTCACCAACAAGCAGTGTTTCCTTGATTGAATTAGCTCTCATACCAATATTTGCGTCTAGAGCCTTTGCATTGAGGGCTATCTGAAAACGGCTGTGGCGCTGAAGTTGCCTGTGAATGTGGAGTTGGTGGCATGTGAAACCCGCATGTGGAGCATTCGTTTGTGTGGGATGCTCACCAAGCTTCATTTCAGTCCTAGCTACTCAAAGGGCACTAAGCATAGAGTGTGAAAACTGAGTTTCCTTGAGAGCTGCTTGGAAGCCTGATGGTGTGTGAAGTTAGTGAGCCAAATGGAGTTGTTCTCCCACAAGAACCACTCGGCTGATCCTTCTTCAATATGCCCTTCACCAACATGCAGTGTTTCCTTGATTGAATTAGCTCTGACACCAATATTTGCGTCCAGAGCCTTTGCATTGAGGGCTATCTGAAACGGCTGTGGCGCTGAAGTTGCCTGTGAATGTGGAGTTGGTGGCATGTGAAACCCGCATGTGGAACATTCGTTTGTGTGGGATGCTCTACCAGGTTCATTCCTAGATAATGCACTCAAAGGGCACTAAGCATAGAGTGTGAAAACTGAGTTTCCTTGAGAGCTGCTTGGAAGCCTGATGGTGTGTGAAGTTAGTGAGCCAAATGGAGTTGTTCTCCCACAAGAACCACTCGGCTGATCCTTCTTCAATATGCCCTTCACCAACATGCAGTGTTTCCTTGATTGAATTAGCTCTCACACCAATATTTGCGTCTAGAGCCTTTGCATTGAGGGCTATCTGAAAACGGCTGTGGCGCTGAAGTTGCCTGTGAATGTGGAGTTGGTGGCATGTGAAACCCGCATGTGGAGCATTTGTTTGTGTGGGATGCTCTTCCAGGTTCATTCCTAGATAATGCACTCAAAGGGCACTAAGCATAGAGTGTGAAAACTGAGTTTCCTTGAGAGCTGCTTGGAAGCCTGATGGTGTGTGAAGTTAGTGAGCCAAATGGAAGGTTGTTCTCCCACAAGAACCACTCGGCTGATCCTTCTTCAATATGCCCTTCACCAACATGCAGTGTTTCCTTGATTGAATTAGCTCTGACACCAATATTTGTGTCTAGAGCCTTTGCATTGAGGGCTATCTGAAAACGGCTGTGGCGCCGAAGTTGCCTGTGAATGTAGAGTTGTTGGTATGTGAAAACCGCATGTGGAGCATTCGTTTGTGTGGGATGCTCTACCAGGTTCATTCCTAGATAATGCACTCAAAGGGCACTAAGCATAGAGTGTGAAAACTGAGTTTCCTTGAGAGCTGCTTGGATGCCTGATGGTGTGTGAAGTTAGTGAGCCAAATGGAGTTGTTCTCCCACAAGAACCACTTGGCTGATCCTTTTTCAATATGCCCTTTCACCAACAAGCAGTGTTTCCTTGATTGAATTAGCTCTCATACCAATATTTGCGTCTAGAGCCTTTGCATTGAGGGCTATCTGAAAACGGCTGTGGCGCTGAAGTTGCCTGTGAATGTGGAGTTGGTGGCATGTGAAACCCGCATGTGGAGCATTCGTTTGTGTGGGATGCTCACCAAGCTTCATTTCAGTCCTAGGCACTCAAAGGGCACTAAGCATAGAGTGTGAAAACTGAGTTTCCTTGAGAGCTGCTTGGAAGCCTGATGGTGTGTGAAGATAGTGAGTCAAATGCAGTTGTTCTCCCACAAGAACCACTCGGCTGATCCTTCTTCAATATGCCCTTCACCAACATGCAGTGTTTCCTTGATTGAATTAGCTCTCACACCAATATTTGCGTCCAGAGCCTTTGCATTGAGGGCTATCTGAAAACGGCTGTGGTGCTGAAGTTGCCTGTCAATGTGGAGTTGGTGGCATGTGAAACCCGCATGTGGAGCATTCGTTTGTGTGGGATGCTCTACCAGGTTCATTCCTAGATGATGCACTCAAAGGGCACTAAGCATAGAGTGTGAAAACTGAGTTTCCTTGAGAGCTGCTTGGAAGCCTGATGGTGTGTGAAGTTAGTGAGCCAAATGGAGTTGTTCTCCCACAAGAACCACTCGGCTGATCCTTCTTCAATATGCCCTTCACCAACATGCAGTGTTTCCTTGATTGAATTAGCTCTCACACCAATATTTGTGTCTAGAGCCTTTGCATTGAGGGCTATCTGAAAACGGCTGTGGCGCCGAAGTTGCCTGTGAATGTAGAGTTGTTGGTATGTGAAAACCGCATGTGGAAGAGCATTCGTTTGTGTGGGATGCTCTACCAGGTTCATTCCTAGATAATGCACTCAAAGGGCACTAAGCATAGAGTGTGAAAACTGAGTTTCCTTGAGAGCTGCTTGGATGCCTGATGGTGGGTGAAGTTACTGAGCCAAATGGAGTTGTTCTCCCACAAGAACCACTTGGCTGATCCTTTTTCAATATGCCCTTCACCAACAAGCAGTGTTTCCTTGATTGAATTAGCTCTCATACAAATATTTGCGTCTAGAGCCTTTGCATTGAGGGCTATCTGAAACGGCTGTGGCGCTGAAGTTGCCTGAGAATGTGGAGTTGGTGGCATGTGAAACCCGCATGTGGAGCATTCGTTTGTGTGGGATGCTCACCAAGCTTCATTTCAGTCCTAGGCACTCAAAGGGCACTAAGCATAGAGTGTGAAAACTGAGTTTCCTTGAGAGCTGCTTGGAAGCCTGATGGTGTGTGAAGTTAGTGAGTCAAATGCAGTTGTTCTCCCACAAGAACCACTCGGCTGATCCTTCTTCAATATGCCCTTCACCAACATGCAGTGTTTCCTTGATTGAATTAGCTCTCACACCAATATTTGCGTCTAGAGCCTTTGCATTGAGGGCTATCTGAAAATGGCTGTGGCGCTGAAGGTGCCTGTGAATGTGGACTTGGTGGCACATGAAACCCGCATGTGGAGCATTCGTTTGTGTGGGATGCTCACCAAGCTTCATTTCAATCCTAGGCACTCAAAGGGCACTAAGCATAGAGTGTGAAAACTGAGTTTCCTTGAGAGCTGCTTGGAAGCCTGATGGTGTGTGAAGTTAGTTAGCCAAATGGAGTTGTTCTCCCACAAGAACCACTCGGCTGATCCTTCTTCAATATGCCCTTCACCAACATGCAGTGTTTCCTTGATTGAATTAGCTCTCACACCAATATTTGCGTCTAGAGCCTTTGCATTGAGGGCTATCTGAAAACGGCTGTGGCGCTGAAGTTGCCTGTGAATGTGGAGTTGGTGGCATGTGATACCCGCATGTGGAGCATTCGTTTGTGTGGGATGCTCTACCAGGTTCATTCCTAGATAATGCACTCAAAGGGCACTAAGCATAGAGTGTGAAAACTGAGTTTCCTTGAGAGCTGCTTGGAAGCCTGATGGTGTGTGAAGTTAGTGAGCCAAATGGAGTTGTTCTCCCACAAGAACCACTCGGCTGATCCTTCTTCAATATGCCCTTCACCAACATGCAGTGTTTCCTTGATTGAATTAGCTCTCACACCAATATTTGCGTCTAGAGCCTTTGCATTGAGGGCTATCTGAAAACGGCTGTGGCGCTGAAGTTGCCTGTGAATGTGGAGTTGGTGGCATGTGAAACCCGCATGTGGAGCATTCGTTTGTGTGGGATGCTCACCAAGCTTCATGTCAGTCCTAGGTACTCAAAGGGCACTAAGCATAGAGTGTGAAAACTGAGTTTCCTTGAGAGCTGCTTGGATGCCTGATGGTGTGTGAAGTTAGTGAGCCAAATGGAGTTGTTCTCCCACAAGAACCACTCGGCTGATCCTTCTTCAATATGCCCTTCACCAACATGCAGTGTTTCCTTGATTGAATTAGCTCTCACACCAATATTTGCGTCTAGAGCCTTTGCATTGAGGGCTATCTGAAAACGGTTGTGGCGCTGAAGTTGCCTGTCAATGTGGAGTTGGTGGCATGTGAAACCCACATGTGGAGCATTCGTTTGTGTGGGATGTTCTACCAGGTTCATTCCTAGATAATGCACTCAAAGGGCACTAAGCATAGAGTGTGAAAACTGAGTTTCCTTGAGAGCTGCTTGGAAGCCTGATGGTGTGTGAAGTTAGTGAGCCAAATGGAGTTGTTCTCCCACAAGAACCACTCGGCTGATCCTTCTTCATTATGCCCTTCACCAACATGCAGTGTTTCCTTGATTGAATTAGCTCTCACACCAATATTTGCGTCTAGAGCCTTTGCATTGAGGGCTATCTGAAAACGGCTGTGGCGCTGAAGTTGCCTGTGAATGTGGAGTTGGTGGCATGTGATACCCGCATGTGGAGCATTCGTTTGTGTGGGATGCTCTACCAGGTTCATTCCTAGATAATGCACTCAAAGGGCACTAAGCATAGAGTGTGAAAACTGAGTTTCCTTGAGAGCTGCTTGGAAGCCTGATGGTGTGTGAAGTTAGTGAGCCAAATGGAGTTGTTCTCCCACAAGAACCACTCGGCTGATCCTTCTTCAATATGCCCTTCACCAACATGCAGTGTTTCCTTGATTGAATTAGCTCTCACACCAATATTTGCGTCTAGAGCCTTTGCATTGAGGGCTATCTGAAAACGGCTGTGGCGCTGAAGTTGCCTGTGAATGTGGAGTTGGTGGCATGTGAAACCCATATGTGGAGCATTCGTTTGTGTGGGATGCTCTACCAGGTTCATTCCTAGATAATGCGCTCAAAGGGCACTAAGCATAGAGTGTGAAAACTGAGTTTCCTTGAGAGCTGCTTGGAAGCCTGATGGTGTGTGAAGTTAGTGAGCCAAATGGAGTTGTTCTCCCACAAGAACCACTCGGCTGATCCTTCTTCAATATGCCCTTCACCAACAAGCAATGTTTCCTTGATTGAATTAGCTCTCACACCAATATTTGCGTCTAGAGCCTTTGCATTGAGGACTATCTGATAACTGCTGGGGCGCTGAAGTTGCCTGTGAATGTGGAGTTGGTGGCATGTGAAACCCGCATGTGGAGCATTCGTTTGTGTGGGATTCTCACCAAGCATCATTTCAGTCCTTTGTACACAACGGGCACTAAGCATAGAGTGTGAAAACTGAGTTTCCTTGAGAGCTGCTTGGAAGCCTGATGGTGTGTGAAGTTAGTGAGCCAAATGGAGTTGTTCTCCCACAAGAACCACTCGGCTGATCCTTCTTCAATATGCCCTTCACCAACATGCAGTGTTTCCTTGATTGAATTAGCTCTCACACCAATATTTGCGTCTAGAGCCTTTGCATTGAGGGCTATCTGAAAACGGCTGTGGCGCTGAAGTTGCCTGTGAATGTGGAGTTGGTGGCATGTGAAACCCGCATGTGGAGCATTCGTTTGTGTGGGATGCTCACCAAGCTTCATGTCAGTCCTAGGTACTCAAAGGGCACTAAGCATAGAGTGTGAAAACTGAGTTTCCTTGAGAGCTGCTTGGAAGACTGATGGTGTGTGAAGTTAGTGAGCCAAATGGAGTTGCTCTCCCACAAGAACCACTCGGCTGATCCTTCTTCAATATGCCCTTCACCAACATGCAGTGTTTCCTTGATTGAATTAGCTCTCACACCAATATTTGCGTCTAGAGCCTTTGCATTGAGGGCTATCTGAAAACGGTTGTGGCGCTGAAGTTGCCTGTCAATGTGGAGTTGGTGGCATGTGAAACCCACATGTGGAGCATTCGTTTGTGTGGGATGTTCTACCAGGTTCATTCCTAGATAATGCACTCAAAGGGCACTAAGCATAGAGTGTGAAAACTGAGTTTCCTTGAGAGCTGCTTGGAAGCCTGATGGTGTGTGAAGTTAGTGAGCCAAATGGAGTTGTTCTCCCACAAGAACCACTCGGCTGATCCTTCTTCAATATGCCCTTCACCAACATGCAGTGTTTCCTTGATTGAATTAGCTCTCACACCAATATTTGCGTCTAGATCCTTTGCATTGAGGGCTATCTGAAAACGGCTGTGGCGCTGAAGTTGCCTGTGAATGTGGAGTTGGTGGCATGTGAAACCCGCATGTGGAGCATTCGTTTGTGTGGGATTCTCACCAAGCATCATTTCAGTCCTTTGTACACAACGGGCACTAAGCATAGAGTGTGAAAACTGAGTTTCCTTGAGAGCTGCTTGGAAGCCTGATGGTGTGTGAAGTTAGTGAGCCAAATGGAGTTGTTCTCCCACAAGAACCACTTGGCTGATCCTTTTTCAATATGCCCTTCACCAACAAGCAGTGTTTCCTTGATTGAATTAGCTCTCACACCAATATTTGCGTCTAGAGCCTTTGCATTGAGGACTATCTGAAAACGGCTGGGGCGCTGAAGTTGCCTGTGAATGTGGAGTTGGTGACATGTGAAACCCA